>NC_064808.1:81126598-81190585 GCF_023721935.1 Panthera uncia | reverse complement strand
GCGAGCCGCCCCTCCGCCCCGGCTCCCTCCCGCCAGTCCGTGGAGCGTGCACCGCCTCGCCGCCCTTCCTACCCTCTTCCGTGGGCCTCTAGTTTGCGCTTGACTCCGGAGACTCCCTTCTGCTCTTTAACCTCTCAATTGATGTTTTGGAAATTAGACAATGTCTCAAGGAAAAATACATAAGACATGCTAGCTTCACCTCTCTAAGCTCCCTGACTTTCTGGAAACTTGACTCAAGTCTTGCTTTGGTATAAATCTAGTATCTTCAAATAAGTTAAAAAAATTTTTTGTTCCAGTTTATCTAGTTGTTATTAGCAGGATGGTTAGTCTGAAACAAAGTTGCTCACCATCCCTAGAAGTGGAATCTGTTGCTGTCTCTATGAGCAGTGGTCCATGAGTCTTGGTTAACACCTTTTTTCATTATCAAGAGTTCTAGTTTAAATGAGAAGCTATGTGGTTACCTACCAATAAGCCATATTGCTCACTGGAGGTAGAGCTTTGAAATGTTGCATCTAATAAGACCTATGGTAGTGGAAGTTTTACTGTAATTCGTATATGACATGGTGTTTCTTCTCACTCATTCTGTTCACCTCTCACCCTTTCCAGTTTTTCAGAAGAGTTTGGTAGAAACAAACCATCTTCTCATAGCCAACAAGTAGCCTTAGAATAATTGCAGGCCTATTCTCCTCTGCCAGCCTCCCCACTGTCTTTTGGCATCCTGCATCTTGTAGGAGAGGCAGGATAGTGTTCTGAATTAGAAGTCAGGAGATCTATAGTCAAGTTTAGGTCTTAGGCTATTTACCTCTCTGGGCTCAGTTTCATTTATTCACCAGCATAATGTAGTTTATTTTAACTGCCCTTATTGTCTGGGTAATTTATTGTAAATGCTAAATGAAGGGATGTATGTGAAAGCACTTTGTATGGAGCAGGTATAGACCCACATGCAGGATCATATCTTTGTTATTAACCACAATCCATAAAGTGTTCATGAGAACTACTTGTGAGGTGTATGTGCAAGAGTGTGGAGTCTCAGCTCTTCATTGTGTATCTGAGAGCCCATTCTCCCCTCTGTCCTACAGTGCTTGTAGCAGGACTTATGCATAGTGTCTCCTTTTCCTCCACAGTACTTTCCACTCTCCACATGAAAAATATAAAGAAAGAAACTTATGATACACTCTTTTCAATTCAGGTAAGGATATTTCAGAGATGGAGATGTTTTGATCTTGTTCATGCTAGGACCTGATAGATCACTTCTCAATAGTAATTAGTTCAGTTAAAACTTGGATCCTTTATGCCCTTAAAATGCCTTCTCCAGGTAGTTTGGGGTATAACTAAATTAAATTCAAATGTTTACAATGCCTGGCCTGTAGCCCCTTAGAAGGATACAGGATGAGAAACATAACATACTAGCAGGGCAGCATCAGTGGGAATCTCCACAGAAGTCCAAGGGCTGTACCCCCGCCCCAAGCGACAGCTCTGGTTTCAAAGAATGGGAGCCATTCTGGCAAAGAATCCTCAGTCTCAGGAGAAGAACCAACCACTACCCCTTTTCATAGCTCTATAGGCATAAATTTTGGGTTGCAAGCACACAAGAATCTATGGCTTCATTAGGAATTTATACATCATTCATAGTTTTCCAATTCAGATACTATTTGCTAATCAGAGGGCATTTTAACCATACCAATCTACCTGATAACATGGATAACATCCATGAGGTTTCCAGGTACACCTAAAGTCAGCTTGCATGAGCAAAGAGAAAAAATTTATTAACCCTTTACTCATGCCCCATTAATCTTTACTTATGATCCAGTGAGAAAGATACGATATGTAAATAACACAAGATAGGAAGTGCTAGTTGCAATAAAACTATTATTGAGTAACTGGAGATCAGAGGGTGGCATAGATATCTGCCACCGGCTAGATCCATGGTTACATGTTTCCTTTTGCATTGGATTGAGATATGTGGTATTAGGAGCACAAGAAGCATCTATTAATTACCATCACTATAAAACAATGCCTGAAATTCCTGTTTCTGCTCTCATACACTCCTAGAGTCTGAGATAGCACTAAGATTTAGGGAAGAGTACAAAGGGATGTGTATCCAGCATAATGACTGGGCCAACATCAGGAAATGGTGCAAGTAGCTCAGAGATGTTGGGGTGAGTGCATTCGAAAAGAATATGAAAAGGGAGTATAATTCCCAGGGCAAAGTAAACACTCAAATAGATGCTAACATCATGATGATGAGGAGGAAGAATTGGCAGGGGGAAATCAATAAAACCAATGAAATCAGGAGTCAAAGTGATATGCTATCTATTATTAGCAAAGTCCTGAAAATGAGGTCATTTGTTTATTCATGGAGTCAGTCAGTGAATGTTTTTAGCGCCTACTGTGTGCCAGTTAAGTACTTTTCAAGGCATGGTATATAAAGCAGTGAATGAAGTCTATAAAAGCAGAATTTTTGGAGTTTATATTTTAGTGGTGAGATAGGTAGACAACAAACAAAGGCAGATATAGAGTATGAAGTACTAACAAGAGCTAGAAAGACATTAGATGATATTTATATACACAGCTTTTAGTTTGTATAATCTTCCCTTTTTTTCATGTTTCTTTCTTTTTTTTTTTTTAATTTTTTTTCAACGTTTTTTATTTATTTTTGGGACAGAGAGAGACAGAGCATGAACGGGGGAGGGGCAGAGAGAGAGGGAGACACAGAATCGGAAACAGGCTCCAGGCTCCGTGCCATCAGCCCAGAGCCTGACACGGGGCTCGAACTCACGGACCGCGAGATCGTGACCTGGCTGAAGTCGGAAGCTTAACCGACTGCACCACCCAGGCGCCCCTCATGTTTATTTCTTAAATCACCATGTACAAAACTATTAGTCTTACTCCCACTTTGGAGATGAGGAAACCATGATTTAGGAAGGGGAAATTACTAATTTGAGATAACACGTGGACGATCAGATCATGCAATTGAATAATCCAGGCTTAATTAAACTCAAACCTTCTGCCTCCAAGTACCATGCTCTTTCTACTGTCTTATATCATCCACCATCTAAACTCCTTCTCTGGTGAGAAAATGCTTTGATATAGTAGTGGAGCAATCACAGGAATTAAATAGTGAAAATGAGTACCAGTAGCTTTAGAAAGCTCATTGTAATTTGTCTCCAGTGCATTTCTTATGTGAGAAAGTGAACATGCGAGAAACACAATTCTTAGGGACAGATGTTGTAACTGAATATGGGGAGAAAGCAGAGATTTTGAGCCTCTATTTTGTTTTTGTGTTCTCTATCAAACATATTTCTTTCCAAACTGGACAAGATAGAGCCTACATAGATTGGGGGAGGGGGAGAGCTAACACTTGAACTGGAAGAGAAGTTAAATGTTTCAAATTTAGATCAGAACGAACACATTATTTTGAGTGGGTACCTTGTGCCAGGTCCAGTGCTAGGCTGTAGGTATATACTAGTGATCTATATATAGTATAGGCTCTAGGTATATATAGTGATCTAACAGATAATCGTCTTTGCCTTTGTGGAGGCTATATCCAGGTTTGTTCACTGAATATGGGGGCTCCGTTGTTGGTTTTGTTCTGTCTGATCCTCTCCTGAGGGAAAATACAGAAGCTGTGCTTATTAAGATTCCAAATAAGATAGCTAGAAAGGAGTGCTCACCCACCAAATGAGGGAATCTGCTGTGTCACAGTAGGCTGAAGTCAATACACAGTAATTACAAAGTCTCTGCATTAAAATTAAAAACAAAACAGGAACAAAACTGAAATACCAAAATGCAGATAGGAAGAAATCCATCCTGATAGCAGTCTATATGAAAGAGATTTATGATGCTATTGATGGCAGCCTTCACTTAAGTCATATCAGTAACATATACCGCCAATAGTTTTGAAAACTTGGGTTTTATTACTCTGACAGACATTACCACACTTCTCCTTACTGGTAGGAGCACATTTGAAGTATTTGCTTTTGTTTTTCTGCTCAGGCCATTGTGTCTTCCACTTAACAAAGTGGAATGCTTCCAGGAAATATAATTTAGAATTTTTCTAAAAATAAATGAGGGGCACCTGGGAGGCTCAGTCAGTTGATTTTAGCTCAGGTCATGGTCCCAAGGTTGCGGGATCAGACCTTGCTTCAGTCCATGCTGAATGTGGAGCCTGTTTAAGATTCTCTTTCTCTCCCTATCTGCCCCTCTCCCAGGCTCATGTGTTCTCTCTCTCTCTCAAATAAAAAATAAAATAAAGACAAAAACAAATGAAAGGAACTGGGAGTTTAGTTTGGAGTTGACCAAGATGGTGATACAGGAGACTCCTGAGCTTCCTTGCTCCCACAGATGCCCCAAATATACAGACACATGTGAACACTTCCCTCTGAAGGAGGTCCAGAAACTAGCTGAGTGGCTCTAGAGATTGTGAGAATGAGCAAATAACCACATCAAAATGGGTAGGAAAGTCTGAGACACATTGTCACCATAAACCCCACCCTCCAATACAATGTCACAATCAAGATAGAACCTTCAACTCCTAGCTACTCCCTGAAGAGTGAAGAGTTTGGACTCCACATCTAGTGCTCCAACTTTTAAGACTTTCACTGGAGGTATGGGCCTCCAAACACCTAGCTCTGAAAGCTATGTCCATGAGACCCACAAGACTATGAAAAAAAGAAACAACTGCAGTGGCACAGAAGGACAGACAAAATCCCAGTCTGTCCCTGAAAAGGTTTATCTACATACTTTAAAAGTTGCTGCCTGTGGGCCAGGCTTCTAATTTATCAGGCAACTAGAGACTTGCTGCAGACTTCCCAGTTCTGGGAAACTGACGGTCACTTCTCATACCTTCTTTCAGTTCACTCCAATAATAAAACCAAGTCCCCAGTATCTCCCTAGAAGGAACTTGTGCATACATTTAGTGCCTAGCTTTTGCAGTAGCCAGCCAAGGAACAGGCTACTGGATCATCTGGTTCTAATAGCCAAAGGGACCTGCTTTTACAAGTACCACGGCACCATAGCAAACAAAGAGTCCTTAACAAGCACAGAAACACCTCCTTCCCCAACTATAAATCTGGGCCCAGCTCAGGGGAAGCAAGCTAAAATTCCCATCTCCCAGTTTCTCCCTGGATGGGGCTTAACAACATATTTTCCTTGCTGGTGGCTGAGAGTCCAACCTCTAATCAGCTTGCATTTGATTGCTGACTGTGATCTTTCCTCTGGGACACTGTCAGTTCTTGGCACACACTCAACTACTGTGAGCCACTAAAAACAAAGAAGATAGCTTAGACAATCACAAAAGTTTGAAAGATAGGTACATGGGCCAGGCTGATCAACAAGGTTCATCTCTTATATGAGATCATTCTATCAAGATGGGGAGAAATGGCTGTTTTATCTAATGCACAGAAATTAGCAGAGAATCAAAGAAAATGAAACAAAACAAAAACAAAAACAAAAAACAAACAAACAAAAAAAAACAGGAACAAGTTCCAAACAAAAGAAGAAGAAATTCCAGAAGCAAATCTTAATGAAATGTAAATAAGTGATTTGCCTTATAGAGAGTTCAAAAATAATCATCATAGAGATAGTTATTGAGGTCAGGAGTGTAATACATATGCAAAGTGAGAATTTCAACAAAGAGATAGAAAATATTTTTAAAAAGGCCAAAAAAATCATAGAGCTGAAGGATAAAATAATTGAACTGAGAAATCCAATAGAGGGCTCAATGACAGACTTGATGTAATGGAAAAAATGGATCTGCAGATTCAAAGACAGGGCAGTGGAATTCATCCAGTCTTAAGAGAAAAAGAGAAAAGAATGAAAAAAGTGTGAGGATAGCTTAAGGGATTTATGGGACAACATATGGGACACATTAAACAGAACAATATACACATTATAGAGATCCTGGAAGGAGAAGAGAGAGAGAAGGGATTAGAAGGCTTAATCAAAGAAATAATGGCTAAAAACTTACCTAACCAAGGGAATGAAACAGACATTCAGATCCAGGAAGCCCAGAGAGTGCCATATAAAATGAATCCAAAGAGACTCATACTGGGACATATATAACTAATTTGTTAAAAGTTAAAGACAAGGAGAAAATCTTAGAAGAGCAAGAGAAAAGCAACTTGTTACATAGAAGGAAAGCCCCATAAGGCTATTACAGATTTTCAGCAGAAATCTTGCATGCCAGAGGGAGTGGGATGATATAGTCAAAGTGCTGAAAGAAAAGAACTGCCAACCTAGGATAACCTACCCTGTGAAGGTGTCCTTCAGAATTGAAGGAGAAGTGGAGTTTGCCAGACAGACAAAGCTACATGAATTCATCACAACAAACTAGCATCACAAAAAATGTTAAAAGAAATTCTTAAGCTGAAAAGAAATAGAAACTAATTAGTAACAGGAAAAGCTAGTTTGTAACAGCAAGACATATGAAAATATAAAGCTCCCTGGTAAAGGTAAATGTATGGTTAAATTTAGAATAATATTGTGATGGGTAAATCACTTTTAACTCTAGTATGAAGGTTAAAAGACAAAAGGATTAAAAATAATTCTAACTACAATAATTTTTTAATGACACACAAGGTAAAAAGATGTAAATTGTGATATCAAAAATATGTATGGAGAGAATTAAAAAAGTAGAGCTTTAATACATGCTTGAAGTTAACCTGTATTAGTAGAATAGACTGCTATCAATATGAGATGTTTTATATAAATCTCATAATAGCCACAAAACAAAATCCTGTAGTAGATATACAAAAGATAAAGAGACAGGAATTAAAGCATACCACTACAGAAAAATCATCAAACCACAAAAGAAGAGATCAAAAGAGGAAGAAAAGAACAAAGGAATTACAAAACCATAAAAGAATTAACATAATACCTATCAATAATTATTATAATGTAAATGGACTAAATCCTCTAATAAAAAGAGATAGAGTGGCTGAATGGATTAAAAAAATAAGACTCAAGTATCTGTTGGCTACAAGAGACTCACACAGCTTTGAGGACACAGACTGAAATTGAAGGGATAGAAAAAAGATATTCCATGCAAATAGAAGCCAAAACAAAGTAGAGAGTAGCTATATTTATATCAGATAAAACAGACTAAGACAAACTCTGTATCAACAAAGAAAGTCTTTAAATGATGATAAAGGGGTCAATTCAAAAAGAATTGAGCAATGTATATCAAATGTGTATATAATAATTGTAAATATTATGCACCCAATGTAGAAGCACCTAAACACATAAAGGAAATGTTAATAGATCTGAATGGAGAAATAGTGATACAATAAATGCAGGGGACTTAATACCTCAATTCCATCTAGACAGATAATATCATCCAGGCAGATAATAAAGAAGGAAACATAGGACTAAAATTATACATTAGTCCAGATGGACCTAAAGAATATTTACAAAAATTCTAACCAGCACCAACAGAATGTACATTCTTCTCAAGTACACATGGAACATTCTCTAGAATAGACCATATGTTAGGCCACACAACATGTCTTAAAAAATTTAAGAAGATTGAAATCGTATTTTCTGACCACAGTGGTATGAAACTAGAAATCAATTACAAGGAAAAAACTGGAAAATTCATAAATTTTTGGAGATTAAACAGCATGATCCTGAACAATCAATTGGTCAAATAAATAAAAAAAGAAATTAAAAAAATCATGAGGCAAATGAAAATGGAAACGCATCTCAAACCTATGAGACACAGCAAAAGCAGGTGTAAGAGGGAAGTTTATAGTGATAAACGCATACATTGATAAGGAAAAGATCTCAAACCAACAACCTAACTTTACACCTCAAGGAACTAGAAAAAGAACAAACTAAGCTCCAAGTATTAGAAATAAGGAAATAAGAAAGATCAGAGCAGAAATAAATAAAATCAAAACTAGAAAGATAATAGAAAAGATCGATGAAACCAAGTTTTTTTAAGAAGATGAAACTGATAAATATTTAACTATACTAAGAAAAAAAGAGAGATAAGACTCAGTAAATAAAATTTTAAGTGGAAGAGTAGAATTACAACTGATACCACAGAAATATAAAGGATCATAGTTTCTACTAGTATGAACAGTTATATACCAACAAATTAGACCACCTGGAAGAAATAGATAAATTCCTGGAAGCATACAGACTATGGATAATGAATCATGAAGAAGTAGAAAATTTGAACAGACCAACCAAATATGAGTAAGAAGATTGAATCAGTAATCAAAGACCTCCCAACAAAGGAAAGTCCAAGACCAGATAGCTTCACTGGTTATTTCTATCAAACATTTAAAGTAAAACTAGCACCAATCCTTCTCAAACTCTTCTAAAACAAAGAAGGGGGGAAACACTTCCAAACTAATTTTATGAGGCCCGCATTACTCTGATACCAAAGCTAGACAAGGACATTATAAGAAAAGAAAATTATAGCCCCAGTATAGATTCATGAACACTTAATAAAATATTAGCAAACCAAATTCAGCAATACATTAAAAGGATGATACACCATGATCAAGTGAAATTTACTCTGGGGATACAAGGTGTTGGGAAAACTGGATATACACATGCAAAAGAATGAAACCAAATTCTATCTTATGTCATAGACAAATATCAACCCCAAATGGATTAAAGACTTGGACATAAGATTTGAAACCTTAAAACTCCTAGAAGAAAGCATACATGTAAACTCCTTGATATTGATCTTGGTGATAGGGTTTTGCATTTGACATTAAAAGCAGAAATAAACACCTGGGACTATATCAGACTAAAAGGTTTCTGCACAGCAAAGTAAACCATTAATAAAAGGAAAAGGCAACCTATGTAATGGGGGAAAATATTTATAAACCACATATCTGATAATTGCTTAATATCCAAAATGTACAAAATCTTGTATAATGCAATAGTAAAACAAACAACAACAACAAAAACCCCAAATAACCCAATTGAAAAATGGCCAAAGGACTTGCATAGGTATTTTTCCAAAGAAGACGTACAGATGTCCAACAGGTACATTAAAAGCTGCTCAATATACCTAATCATCAGGGAAAGGCAAATCAAAATACAATAAGATATCACCTCACTCCTGTATAGCTGTCAATTATCAAAAAGATGGAAGATAACAAATACTGGAGAAGAGGTGGAGAAAAAGGAACCCTTGTATACTGTTGGTAGAAATGTAAACTGGTCCAACCACTATGGAAAACAGTATAGAGGTTCATAAAAAAATTAAAAATAGAATTGCCATATGATCTAGAAGTCTTATTTCTGGGTATATATGCAAAGGAAATGAAATAGTTATCCTGAAGAGATATCTGTATTCCTATGTTCATAGCAGCATTATTTACATAGCCAAGGTATGGAAACACCCTGTGTGTGATAATAGATGAATAAAGAAAGTGTGATTGTTTTATATGTATATAAATACTGTATATGTACTTAAATAATGTATATGTATATAAATGTGATTTTTTAAATATGTATATGTAATATTCCATGGTGTGGGTGTGGAATATTACATGGCCATAAAAAATAATGAAATCTTGCCATTTGCAACAACATGGATAGATCTAGAGTGTATAATGCTAAGTGAAATAAGTCAGAGAAAGACAAATACCATATGATGTCACCCATGTGGAATTTAATAAATAAAACAAATGAGAAAACAAAGAAAAAAAGAGAGACAAACACAAAACAGACTCTTAAATACAGAGAACAAACTGGTAGTTCCTAGAGGGGAGGTTGGTGGGGGGATGGGTGAAATAGGTGAAAGGAATCAGGCTTACATGATGAGCACTGAGTAATGTATAGGATTGATGATCCTGAAATGTACACCTGAAACTAATATAACACTGTATGTTAATTATACTTGAATAAAAACAAAACACAATTCTGGGATTTGGAAATTCTTACTTAATTGGATTCAACCTTTTTAGCAGTCATTTGTTGAACATTTTTAGTGCTTCCCCTGGGTCAGGTGCTTCTTTACTAGATCTCTAATCTGGTCACTTAAGGGAATGAAGAGATTCCATTGTTCCAGAAAAGGAAATGTGGCAATGGCAGTTGATTTTACCAAAGCTCGAAGAAGTCCATTGAAACCCCAAGTGGAGTAACAAGACCAGGGAAATTATCTGAGAGTGGAGAGTAGAACTCAGTTTGTGGGCAGTTAGAGGATGCTCTGGATTGTAAAGGGGGGTTGTGAGAACTGAAATTTACAGTTCCCTCCTAAGCAATACACGGATTTTAAATTGCAACAAAATTTACTAAATTGACACTTCATTTTTCTCAGGGTCGTACCCCCATACTGATGATGGTGTATACAGCAAGCTCTTTGGATGGATGGGGTGCTGTCCACAATACTTTGGACTCACATAGTGAGTATTCCTTAGGTCCTTTCTCAGGAGAATAGATGATACAGATGACACTGGCCTGTTTTTTTTTTTTTTTTTTTTTTTTTTTCCTTCTGGTTAGAGTACTTGAGATTTAGGGGACAAGGCTTCTAGGTCTTATAGCTTTATAAGTATCAATGTGATTAAGTAATCACCTTAACAGATATCTCTGCAGGTCATTGTAACTGAAATTCAAATTAGCAGGATCAGATTTTATTTTATTGAAGCTATTAAAGTAATCATAGTTCTGAGTTGTTCTGAGAGGGCAATTCAATTAGAGTGTATTGGGTGAATGTAGAATTTTCTCTGGTCCCACAGTATCTGCCATGTGCTTTCAGAAGAGTTGGCAAAGATCATTAAAATGTAGTTTATGGATAACAGGTTATGGAGAACAGGTAAATGTTCCCGTTACCATGATTTTAGATTATGCACTGTGAGAAGTCACTAAGTGCTTCAGAACACTGAGCTGGACATATATTTACCTAAGACTATGATGAATACACAAATGTTTAAAACATGCAGTTTGAACATCCCTCAAAGGGCTATTAATTCTTTCAAACTTTAATTTTCTCCCCCATTTCTCCTTTTCTTCCTACCTATGTGGCAGTGTTAATGAAAGAGATACGTGATATGTTCAACTACAGTTTCTCCCTCGACTTCTATATGTTCCATGGTGGCACCAACTTTGGCTTCATGGGTGGATCTGCAGTTTTGGACAATTACCTCCCTATGATCACAAGCTATGGCAAGTACTTGTCCCCCACAACTGTCTCCAACCTAGCCATCCCACCATTTGAGACTGGAGTTCCTAAGGTGGGTCTCTGGAAACAGTCACTGGGACTGTTCATCTGTTTTGCCTTTAACAAATGCTGGAGATTGAGAGTTTAATATTTATTCTTCTTGATGGTATTAGAATTTACCAACCCCTAGAATGTAGGCTGTCTGGGACTTCGCAGGCAGAGGCATCGGTTGTTTAATCTTGTCTTCCACTGTGCAGACCCTAATTTTTAGAAGTTCACTGCAAAACCAGTTGCTTTGGATCTCTTGATAACACCAGGGAATTGATTAATAGATCTTCCCCAGTCTATAACTCTACTGAGAGACCAAATGAAAAGTCAAGAGTGAAAGAAAGGAAAAAGTTTAATTAGAAATTGAATAGAAGAAGCCAGTGGATTGGAGTAGTCTGGGCTCTTATCCAGGACTTACTAGATATCCAGGGAATGGTGTTATTTGCCTTCAGTTGAAAGCCTTAGAGAGTATGGCAAATGTCTCCTGGTTTGGACTAATTGGGACATGGTGTTTTCTTGTCTAATGCCAAAAGTTTTTTCTTCCTTTTTTTTTTAAAGTTTGTTTATTTATTTTGAGAGAAAGAGAGAGAGAGAGAGCGCGCACTCACTGCCCCTCTGGAGAGGAACAGAAAAAGAGGGAGAAAGGGAGAGAGAGAGTATGTGTGTGAGTAGGGGAGGGGCTGAGAGAAAGGGAGAGGGAGAGAGAGAGAAAGAAGAGAGAGAGAGAGAGAATGAGAAGGGGAGGGAGAGAGAATCCTAAGCTGGCTCTGCACTGTCAGCACACAGCCTGGCTCAGGGCTCGATCTCATAAACTGTGAGATCATGACCTGAGCCAAAACCAAAATTGGACACTTACTTGACTGAGCCACCCAAGCACCCCAAAAGTTTTTCCTGCCAAAGCTTCTATATTAAGGATCCTTTTGCTCAGTGCTAATTTCTTATATCTTCCTTTGCTGAAGTTGGAGCTTTCCTGGGGAAAGTGACAAATTTCTTTATATTTTTCAGGGTATGGGGCACTGCTAACAGAGAACGGAGAATATACATCTGAGTACCTCGTATTTCAAGAGTTTTTTACCTCTTCTTTTGGTATCTAGCAACAACCTCAATCTGAAAGATAACTCAGCCTCTCAATTTGTCTCTGTCTTGTGAAGAGGAGATTGAGGGAATGGATAAAGATGTGTTTTTTGGGAGATGTCCAGTTTATTTTATTATTAGGCACTGGGGATTCAAATATGCACAAAATACAGGGCCCACCCTCTAGGTGCTCAACATCAAGGCCTATGTTTCTTAGTCTTGATTGTACATTGGCGTCCTCTGTGGAACTTGTAAAAGCCAGAGGTGCCAGGCCCTTCCCAGAGCTGTTAGATAAGTATGTCTTTGTTGAAAAGGGGGAGGGGAGGGTCAGAATCTGAGCATATTTATTTTCCCATTGGACTTTAGCAGATTCTGATGAGCATCCAAGGGTTTAGAGCTACTGGTCCAGCAGTGGGCTTGATGTACCACCTCCTTTTCCAGGACAGCAGGGCATCCTGCCTTAGAGCTGAAATAGATATGAAAGGAATCTCACTCAATTACTGCCTACCTCATGGTTCTTTCTGGAATTGGGAAGAACTGGGCCCTTCATTCTTGGTGGTTTGGGGATAGCAGGGTAAATGGTGCCCTTGAATGGGTTGGAGGAGGATCTCAGAATGGCCCAATCTCCTATTTTTCATTGCAGGGGTTCCCATGCCTCAGCGACCAGATTTAATACCTAAGGCAATATATAAGTCACTGCGAACACCATACTACATTGCACTGTGGGATGTCATACCCTACCTAAAGGAGGTAAGCTTTTTCTGGGTGTAAAAGCATGGGATAGCCTTTGGACAGAAGAGAGAGGAGGGAAAGGCTTAGCTCAAAGAATAGGAAGTAAATTATTAGGGAACCCAAAACAATCCTTAGCCATTTTAATTCCATCTCCTAATTTTACAGTTCAGAATAATAAATAAGAATTATTTAGAATTCTAGAATAAGAATTCGGGAACATACAGAAATTTTAAATTTGAAGAAACAGTATAAACATTACAGGATATTAGGAAATGTCCTTTCAATAGTGTAGCCAAGAAGAGATCCCTGCCTTCTGAAGATGGTTACAATAAAGGCACACTGATTGAATCTAAGGCAATGATTTTTAAACTTTTGGTTTAGTAGGGGGACTCCTTCAAACTCACTGCAATATTCAGTACATAAGGCATGTACTGGTTAAATCAGGTGTGGTAATTCTGAGGCTCGGTACTTACATCCTATGAGTCAGCCATCCTTTCCCTAGGATGGCATATATTAGGATGGCCCATGTGCCACTTCTGACTTACCTGTAGGGTTTGAAGGAGCACAGTTTGAAAACTGATGGTCCAGAGGAAAACCTGCAGAGTTATTCGCATAATACTTAGTAAACATTGGTGTTTGGAGAATTGTATTGTCAAGGTGTTGTTTTGGGGAACTTCCAGTCTAATAGGGAGGAAAGGTGAGTACAGTAGCAATTAGGGAGTCATGGGTCCTATAGTAGAGGAATGAAGGCAGCACAGCATTGTCAAGGGAACACAGTGTTGTGTTAAAGAGTCTAAGCTCTGGAGTAAGATTAGGTTTGAATCTTTGCTCCAATATTTACCTTGGGGTGCTCATTTAACCTCATTCTAAGTTTCCTTATCTGGAAAATGAGACTAATAATTGCACTGACCTCACAGGAGTGTGGTGTGGATTAAGACACTAATATCTGAACCTGGCACACAGTAAGTGCTGTGTGTGCGCTAGCTGCTATATTATTATTTAGAGATATGGTCAGCATGCTGGACAATCACAGGACCCAAGATTATATCCCAGTTGAGGTGATTTTGAGATCCAAAGGAT
The DNA here is from genome assembly GCF_023721935.1 of Panthera uncia. Lineage (NCBI taxonomy): Eukaryota > Metazoa > Chordata > Mammalia > Carnivora > Felidae > Panthera > Panthera uncia. The sequence goes on along the minus strand of NC_064808.1, from coordinate 81,176,529 downwards.
GATTAGGGGCTTAATGTGAGGAACAATGGAGTAGAATAGAGGAAGGAAAGGAATTTGAGGCATAGTGGACACCATTTGCAAAGACATGGAAGGAACTGCATGCTTGGGGAACTGCAAATAGGACTGGAATGAAAAGTATTTGTGGGAGAGCACCAAGTAAGGAACCAGGTAGCATATGTTGGAGGGCCTTTGTGTTTTGTTTTAACCATTTTCTTATGGAATTTTGAAGACATGAACAAATGGCAGAAAAAAAAGTAATGAACTTCTATGTGCTCAACACCCAGCCTCAACTTTATTAATGTATGTTTCATGTAATATTGTTAAATGAAATTAATATTGTTTCATTTATACACTTATTCTCCCCTTCTTCTACTCTTTTTAACATTTTTGAGAGAGAGAGAGAGTGTGTGTGAAAGGGGGAGAGGGGCAGAGAGAGAGAGAGAGAGAGAGAGAGAGAATCCCAAGCAGGCACCACATTGAGCTCAGAGCCGATGCAGGACTTGATCCCACGAAACTGGGATCATGGACCAGAGCTGAAATCAAGAGGCAGATGCTCAACTGACTGAGCCATCAGGCACCCCAAGATTATATAATTTCAGCTACAAATAATTCAATATGTATCTGAAAAGATAAGAACTCTTTCAGTGATTTACTAGGAAATATTTTTTAATATATTTTTTTTTAATTTTGTTTATTTATTTATTTTGAGAGAGAGGAGGGGCAGAGAGAGAGAGGGAGAGAGAGAATGCCAAGCAGGCTCTGTGGTGTCAGCACAGAGCCCTACTCCGGGCTTGATATCACCAACTGTGAGATCATGACCTGAGCTGAAATCAAGAGTTGGAAGCTTAACCTACTGAGCCACCCCTGTGCGTCTCCTGGGAAATATTTAGTAATAGTCTCTCTAGAAGAAAAAACTCTGATTAGTAGTGTTTGCCAATTCCTGTGGTCTAAGTACTCCCTCTATAGCTAATTTCAAGCCTCTAGCATGACAACACTGAATACAGAGGTAAAATACAGGGTTGGGAAGAGATGTGCACAATTGGCCCTCATGAGCTGGTCCAGACTGGCTTATAGAAGAGCACTGCTGAAAATCATAAAATATCCAGCGTTCAGATTTTCTCAATTATCTCATAATTTTTTTAGCATTTAGTTGTTAATATCAGGTCCAATTGAGGTCAGTTACACATTGCATTTAGTTGATAGTCTCTTAAATCTCTTTTAATCTAAGGATGTTTTTTCCATCTGTTTATTGCATTTATTTGTTGAAGAAGCTGTAGAATTCCCCACTTTCTGGATTTTGTTGATTAGGTCCCCATGTATCTGAGAACATATCTTTATATTCTCTACATTTTCTGTAAACTGATTTAGATGCTTGATGAGATTTAAGTTAGGTGCTTTTTAAAAAATGTTTATTTTTGAGAGGGGGTGGAGGGGCAGAGAGAGAGGGAGACACAGAATCCAAAGCAGGTTCCAGGCTCTGAGCTGTCAGCACAGAGCCTGACATGGAGCTCAAACCCACAAAGTGAGAGATCATGACCAACTGACTGAGCCACCCAGGCGCCCCTAGCTTAGGTGCTTTTTAAAATATTGTTTGCAAGTATACTTCATAGGTGGTGCTGTTATATTTTTTATGCATCATATTCCAGGCACATAATGGCTGGTCATTTCTGTGTTCATAATTGATCAGAGGGGTTCAGGAGTAGTTAGCCCAGTCTATCCATTGTCAATGTTCCCATCAGCCTTTTACCTAATGGTTTTAGCAGTCATTAACAATTATTACCTACATCCAATATTTCATTAAGGCTTTTAAAATAGTATAATTCTAATTCTATCATTCCTTCTGCATGTATACACTTGAAGGCTTCTACGTAGAAGAACTTCCCTTCACTAATTTTCCTGTCACCTTGATGTACAGTTTGTAAAGAAAAGTTAGGACAGAAATTCAAATATTTTCTTTTATCAGAAACTGAATTTATTCCTGGATATCCTCCAAAGGTGACCAATGAGGTGTTTTGCTGTTATTGTCTTTGATTATAACTCACATTAAAAATATTATTTTTAATTGAAGTATAGTTGACATGTAATATTATGTTAGTTTCAGGTGTACAAGATAGTGATTTGAAAATTATGTACATTACAAAATGCTCGGCACAATGAATACAGTTACTGTCACCATACAAAGTTATTATAGTATTACTGACTATATTCCCTATGCTGTACTTTTTAATCCCCGTGACTTATTTATTTTATACTTGGAATTTTTACCTTTTAATGTCCTTCACCTATTTTCTTCAGTCTTGCCATACCCTCCCATCTGGCAATCATCAGTTTGTTCTCTGTATTTATGAGTCTCTCTGTTTGCCTTGTTTTTCAGATTCCAGATATAAATGAAATCACATGGTATTTGTCTTTGTCTGACTTATTTCAGTTAGTATAATACTCTCTAGGTCCATCCATGTTGCTGTGAATGGCAAGACTTTATTTTTTATGGCTGAGTAATAGTTCAGTGTGATATATATATATATATATATATATACATATACATATATATATATATATACACATACCACCTCTTTGGCCATTCATCTATCAGTGAACATTTAGGTTGCTTCCATATCTTAACTATTGTAAATAATGTTGCAATAAACATAAGGGTACATATATCTTTTCAAAATAGTGTTTTTGTTTCCTTCAGGTAAATGTCCAGTGGTGGAATTATTGAGTCATATGGTGTTTCTATTTTCAAATTTTGAGGAATCTCCATAACTGTTTTCCACAGTGGCTACACCAAATTCCCACCAACAGTGCATGAAAGTTACTTTTTCTCCACATCTTTGCCAACACTTGCTATATTTTATCTTTTTGATACTAGCCATTCTGACTGGTGTGAGGTGACATCTCATTGTGGTTTTGATTTGCATTTCCCTGGTGATTAGTGACATTTAGAACTTTTTAATGTGTGTATTGACCATTGGTATTTCTTTTTTGGAAAAATGTCTATTTAGGTCCTCCGCCTATTTTTTTTTTTTGATTATTTGTTTTTTATGGTATGAGTTCTTTATGTGTTTTGGATACTAACCCTTTATTGGATATATAATTTGCAAATACTTTCTCCAAATCAGTAGGTTGCCTTCTCATTTTGTTGATGGTTTCCTTTGCTGTGCAGAAGCTTTTAGTTTGATGTAGTCTCATTGTTTATTTTTGCTTTTGTTTCCCTTGCCTGGGGAAACAGATCCAAAGAAAGATTGCTAAGGGTGATGTCCAAGGGTTTATGGCCTGTGTTTTCTTTTAGGAGTGTTATAGTTTGAGGTCTCACATTTAGGTCTTTAATCAATCCATTTTAAGTTTATTTTTGTGTTAAACATGGTCCAGTTTCATTCTTTTTGTGTGTAGCTATCCTCCCCAACACCATTTATTTTTTTAATGTAATTAATTAATTAATTAACATTCAAGTTAGCATATACTGCAATAATGATTTCAGGAGTAGATTCCAGTGATTAATCCCGTATGTGTAACATCCAGTGCTCATCCAAACAAGTGTCTTCCTTAATGCCCCTTACCCATTTAGTCCATCCCCCCCCACAATACCTCCAGCAACCCTCAGTTTGCTCTCTGTATTTAAAAGTCTCTTATGTTTTGTCCCCTTCCTTGTTTTTATATTATTTTTGCTTCCCTTCCCTTATGTTCATCTGTTTTGTATCTTAAATTCCACATATGAGTCAAGTTATATGATATTTGTCTTTCTCTGACTGACTAATTTCACTTAGCATAATACCCTCTAGTTCCAGCCACAATGAGATATACAATTGTGTATATATACACAATATCCATTGTGTATATATACACCACATTTTCTTTATCTTTCCATACTTTGGCTATTGTTGATAGCACTGCTATAAACATTGAGGTGCATGTGCCCCTTTGAAACAGCACACCTGTATCCCTTGGATAAATACCTAGTAACCTCATCACCATTTATTGAAGAGACTCCTCCCCATTGTATTATTGCCTCCTTTGTAATAGATTAATTGTTTTATTGTGGGCAAGGTTGGCTCTCTCCTCCTCAGGCCAGAAGTTGCTTTGGAGGGACACTGGTGTAGGCCAGAGCTGCCCAGAAAGTATGTAGTGGGGCAGTTGTCACTCTGAGGGGACTCTGGTCCCAACTGAGGCTGTGCTTTGGGACCTGCTTTGGAAGGGTGCCTGGCAAAGCTGGTCTGTAGGAGAAATCCAGGGTGGATCAAAAGGTGCTAGTAAGGTAGATGGATAATGTCAGAACTGGCTCGCTTAGAAGGGCCAGGAAAATGGCTCCTATCAGTGCTTCTGTTCTGGGAGAAATCACCTACAGATCTCTGACCCTCCTGAGGCACATGCCCTAAAATCAAACAATAAATCTCCTTTTGCATAACCCAGCTGCTTTTCAAACTGCTGCCTCTGTGCTGAGTCTTGGACCAAGTGATACATCTAATTCTAGCTCTTTAATGGCAGACACTTTGTTTCCTATAGCCCTGTGATTCTCCTGCAGTTAGGCCCTGCATGACTTTCAAAGCAGATGTCTTCCTGGTATAGGTCTCCAGGACTAAAGGTGCCTGATGTAGGACTTGATCCCCTCATCCCTCAGGGATGAGGAGTAATACTGTAATACTCCTGTAATTGCCTGTAATACTCCCCCTGCTTATGAGATGGTGTGCCAGGGGTTTGGTTCCATTGCATCTTGGCCTCCTCTTTATGTTTCTAGCTATGGAACATCAGTTTTGCCAGTCTTTTGTTTTCAGAATGAGCTGTACAATGTTCACCTGTAGCCTTGATGTATCTGTGGGAGGAGATGAGGTCAGAATCTTTCTCTGCTGTCATGTTTCCAAGATCCTCCTGAAAACTCGCCCTTTTCTCTTTTCTTTTTAACGCTTTAACATATTTCTACCTCATTGCAGTCATTCCTTTTTCCCCCCAATGGAAAGATCATTTAATGTTTTTTTTTTGATATTTATTTATTTATTTATTTATTATTATTTTTTTTAATCTTCCAAATCTTTTTTTTAATTTTTTTTATTTTTTAATATATGAAATTTACTGTCAAATTGGTTTCTATACAACACCCAGTGCTCATCCCAAAAGGTGCTTTCCTCAATACCCATCACCCACCCTGCCCTCCCTCCCACCCCCCATCAACCCTCAGTTTGTTCTCAGTTTTTAACAGTCTCTTATGCTTTGGCTCTCTCCCACTCTAACCTCTTTTTTTTTTTTTCCTTCCCCTCCCCCATGGGTTTCTGTTATGTTTCTCAGGATCCACATAAGGGTGAAACTATATGGTATCTGTCTTTCTCTGTATGGCTTATTTCACTTAGCATCACACTCTCCAGTTCCATCCACGTTGCTACAAAAGGCCATGTTTCATTTTTTCTCATTGCCACGTAGTATTCCATTGTGTATATAAACCACAATTTCTTTATCCATTCATCAGTTGATGGACATTTAGGCTCTTTCCATAATTTGGCTATTGTTGAGAGTGCTGCTATAAACATTGGGGTACAAGTGCCCCTATGCATCAGTACTCCTGTATCCCTTGGATAAATTCCTAGCAGTGCTATTGCTGGGTCATAGGGTAGGTCTATTTTTAACTTTCTGAGGAACCTCCACACTGCTTTCCAGAGCGGCTGCACCAATTTGCATTCCCACCAACAGTGCAAGAGGGTTCCTGTTTCTCCACATCCTCTCCAGCATCTATAGTCTCCTGATTTGTTCATTTTGGCCACTCTGACTGGCGTGAGGTGATATCTGAGTGTGGTTTTGATTTGTATTTCCCTGATGAGGAGCGACGTTGAACATCTTTTCATGTGCCTGTTGGCCATCCGGATGTCTTCTTTAGAGAAGTGTCTATTCATGTTTTCTGCCCATTTCTTCACTGGGTTATTTGTTTTTCGGGTGTGGAGTTTGATGAGCTCTTTATAGATTTTGGATACTAGCCCTTTGTCCGATATGTCATTTGCAAATATCTTTTCCCATTCCGTTGGTTGCCTTTTAGTTTTGTTGGTTGTTTCCTTTGCTGTGCAGAAGCTTTTTATCTTCATAAGGTCCCAGTAATTCACTTTTGCTTTTAATTCCCTTGCCTTTGGGGATGTGCCGAGTAAGAGATTGCTACGGCCGAGGTCAGAGAGGTCTTTTCCTGCTTTCTCCTCTAAGGTTTTGATGGTTTCCTGTCTCACATTCAGGTCCTTGATCCATTTTGAGTTTATTTTTGTGAATGGTGTGAGAAAGTGGTCTAGTTTCAACCTTCTGCATGTTGCTGTCCAGTTCTCCCAGCACCATTTGTTAAAGAGACTGTCTTTTTTCCATTGGATGTTCTTTCCTGCTTTGTCAAAGATGAGTTGGCCATACGTTTGTGGGTCTAGTTCTTGGGTTGCTATTCTATTCCATTGGTCTATGTGTCTGTTTTTATGCCAATACCATGCTGTCTTGATGATTACAGCTTTGTAGCCTCTACAAAGGCTACAGCTTTGTAGCCTCTACTTTAGCCTCTAAAGTCAGGGATTGTGATGCCTCCCGCTTTGGTCTTCTTCTTCAAGATTACTTTGGCTATTCGGGGCCTTTTGTGGTTCCATATGAATTTTAGGATTGCTTGTTCTAGTTTCGAGAAGAATGCTGGTGCAATTTTGATTGGGATTGCATTCAATGTGTAGATAGCTTTGGGTAGTACTGACATTTTGACAATATTTATTCTTCCAATCCATGAGCATGGAATGTCTTTCCATTTCTTTATATCTTCTTCAATTACCTGCAAAAGCTTTCTATAGTTTTCAGCATACAGATCTTTTACATCTTTGGTTAGATTTATTCCTAGGTATTTTATGCTTCTTGGTGCAATTGTGAATGGGATCAGTTTCTTTATTTGTCTTTCTGTTGCTTCATTGTTAGTGTATAAGAATGCAACTGATTTCTGTACATTGATTTTGTATCCTGCAACATTGCTGAATTCATGTATCAGTTCTAGCAGACTTCTGGTGGAGTCTATCGGATTTTCCATGTATAATATCATGTCATCGGCAAAAAGCGAAAGCTTGACTTCATCTTTGCCAATTTTGATGCCTTTGATTTCCTTTTGTTGTCTGATTGCTGATGCTAGAATTTCCAGCACTATGTTAAACAACAGCGGTGAGAGTGGGCATCCCTGTCATGTTCCTGATCTCAGGGAAAAAGCTCTCAGTTTTTCCCCGTTGAGGATGATGTTAGCTGTGGGTTTTTCATAAATGGCTTTTATGATCTTTAAGTATGTTCCTTCTATCCCGACTTTCTCAAGGGTTTTTATTAAGAAAGGGTGCTGGATTTTGTCAAAGGCCTTTTCTGCATCGATTGACAGGATCATATGGTTCTTCTCTTTTCTTTTGTTAATGTGATGTATCACGTTGATTGATTTGCGAATGTTGAACCAGCCCTGCAACCCAGGAATGAATCCCACTTGATCATGGTGAATAATTCTTTTTATATGCTGTTGAATTCAATTTGCTAGTATCTTATTGAGAATTTTTGCATCCATATTCATCAGAGATATTGGCCTGTAGTTCTCTTTTTTTACTGGGTCTCTGTCTGGTTTAGGAATCAAAGTAATACTGGCTTCATAGAATGAGTCTGGAAGTTCTCCTTCCCTTTCTATTTCTTGGAATAGCTTGAGAAGGATAAGTATTATCTCTGGTTTAAATGTCTGGTAGAACTCCCCTGGGAAGCCATCTGGTCCTGGACTCTTATTTGTTGGGAAACTTTTGATAACCGATTCAATTTCTTCGCTGGTTATGGGTCTGTTCAAGCTTTCTATTTCCTCCTGATTGAGTTTTGGAAGAGTGTGGGTGTTTAGGAAATTGTCCATTTCTTCCAGGTTGTCCAATTTGTTGGCATATAATTTTTCATAGTATTCCCTGATAATTGCTTGTATCTCTGAGGGATTGGTTGTAATAATTCCATTTTCATTCATGATTTTATCTATTTGGGTCCTCTCCCTTTTCTTTTTGAGAAGCCTGACTAGAGGTTTGTCAATTTTGTTTATTTTATCAAAAAACCAACTCTTGGTTTCGTCTGCTCTACAGTTTTTTTAGATTCTATATTGTTTATTTCTGCTCTGATCTTTATGATTTCTCTTCTTCTGCTGGGTTTAGGCTGCCTTTGCTGTTCTGCTTCTATTTCCTTTAGGTGTGCTGTTAGATTTTGTATTTGGGATTTTTCCTGTTTCTTGAGATAGGCCTGGATTGCAATGTATTTTCCTCTCAGGACTGCCTTTGCTGCGTCCCAAAGCGTTTGGATTGTTCTATTTTCATTTTCGTTTGTTTCCATATATTTTTTAATTTCTTCTCTAATTGCCTGGTTGACCCACTCATTCGTTAGTAGGGTGTTCTTTAACCTCCATGCTTTTGGAGGTTTTCCAGACTTTTTCCTGTGGTTGATTTCAAGCTTCATAGCATTGTGGTCTGAAAGTATGCATGGTATAATTTCAATTCTTGTAAACTTATGAAGGGCTGTTTTGTGACCCAGTATATGATCTATCTTGGAGAATGTTCCATGTGCACTCGAGCAGAAAGTATATTCTGTTGCTTTGGGATGCAGAGTTCTAAATATATCTGTCAAGTCCATCTGATCCAATGTATCATTCAGGGCCCTTGTTTCTTTATTGACTGTGTGTCTAGATGATCTATCCATTTCTGTAAGTGGGGTGTTAAAGTCCCCTGCAATTACCACATTCTTATCAATAAGGTTGCTTATGTTTATGAGTAATTGTTTTATATATCTGGGGGCTCCAGTATTTGGCGCATAGACATTTATACTTGTTAGCTCTTCCTGATGGATAGACCCTGTAATTATTATATAATGCCCTTCTTCATCTCTTGTTACAGCCTTTAATTTAAGGTCTAGTTTGTTTGATATAAGTATGGCTACTCCAGCTTTCTTTTGGTTTCCAGTAGCATGATAAATAGTTCTCCATCCCTTCACTCTCAATCTAAGGTGTCCTCAGATCTAAAATGAGTCTCTTGTAGACAGCAAATAGATGGGTCTTGTTTTTTAATCCATTCTGATACCCTATGTCTTTTGGTTGGCACATTTAATCCATTTACATTCAGTGTTATTATAGAAAGATACGGGTTTAGAGTCATTGTGATGTCTGTATGTTTTATGCTTGTAGTGATGTCTCTGGTACTTTGTCTCACAGGATCCCCCTTAGGATCTCTTGTAGGGCTGGTTTTGTGGTGACGAATTCCTTCAGTTTTTGTTTGTTTGGGAAGACCTTTATCTCTCCTTCTATTCTAAATGACAGACTTGCTGGGTAAAGGATTCTCGGCTGCATATTTTTTCTGTTTAGCACACTGAAGATATCATGCCAATCCTTTCTGGCCTGCCAAGTTTCAAAGGAGAGATCAGTCACGAGTCTTATAGGTCTCCCTTTATATGTGAGGGCACGTTTATCCCTTGCTGCTTCCAGAATTTTCTCTTTATCCTTGTATTTTGCCAGTTTCACTATGATATGTCGTGCAGAAGATGGATTCAAGTTACGTCTGAAGGGAGTTCTCTGTGCCTCTTGGATTTCAATGCCATTTTCCTTCCCCAGTTCAGGGAAGTTCTCAGCTATAATTTGTTCAAGTACCCCTTCAGCACCTTTCCCTCTCTCTTCCTCCTCTGGGAACCAATTATGCGTATATTATTTCTTTTTAGTGTATCACTTAGTTCTCTAATTTTCCCCTCATAGTCCTGGATTTTTTTATCTTTCAGCTTCCTCTTTTTCCATAACTTTATCTTCTAGTTCACCTATTCTCTCCTCTGCCTCTTCAATCCGAGCCGTCGTCATTTCCATTTTGTTTTGCATTTCGTTTAAAGCGTTTTTCAGCTCCTCGTGACTGTTCCTTAGTCCCTTGACCTCTGTGGCAAGAGATTCTCTGCTGTCCTGTATACTGTTTTCAAGCCCAGAGATTAATTTTATGACTATTATTCTAAATTCACTTTCTGTTATATTATTTAAATCCTTTTTGATCAGTTCATTAGCTGTTGTTATTTCCTGGAGATTATTTTGAGGGGAATTCTTCCGTTTGGTCATTTTGGATAGTCTCTGGAGTGGTGAGGACCTGCAGGACACTTCCCCTGTGCTGTGGTGTATAACTGGAGATGGTGGGCAGGGCCGCAGTCCAACCTGATGTCTGCCCCCAGCCCACCACTGGGGCCACAGTCAGACTGGTGTGTGCCTTCTCTTCCCCTCTCCTAGGGGCGGGATTCACTGTGGGGTGGCGTGTCCCGTCTGGGCTACTTGCACACTGCCAGGCTTGTGGTGCTGGGGATCTGGCGTATTAGCTGGGGTGGGTAGGCAAGGTGCACGGGGGCAGGAGGGGCAGGCTTAGCTCACTTCTCCTTAGGTGATCCACTTCAGGAGGGGCCCTGTGGCAACGGGAGGGAGTCAGATCCGCTGCCAGAGGTTTGGCTCCGCAGAAGCACAGAGTTGGGTGTTTGCGCGGAGGGAGCAAGTTCCCTGGCAGGAACTGGTTCTCTTTGGGATTTTGGCTGGGGGATGGGCGAGGGAGATGGCGCTGGCGAGCGCCTTTGTTCCCCGCCAAGCTGAGCTCTGCTGTCCGGGGCTCAGCAGCTCTCCCTCCCTTTGTCCTCCAGCCTTCCCGCTTTCTGAGCAGAGCTGTTAACTTATGACCTCCCAGACGCTAAGTCGCGCTTGCTGTCGGAACACAGTCCTTCCGGCCCCTCCGCTTTTGCCAGCCAGACTCGGGGGCTCTGCTTGGCCGGCGAGCCGCCCCTCTGCCCCGGCTCCCTCCCGCCAGCCCGTGGAGCGCGCACCGCCTTGCCGCCCTTCCTACCCTCTTCCGTGGGCCTCTCGTCTGCACTTGGCTCCGGAGACTCTGTTCTGCTAATCCTCTGGCGGTTTTCTGGGTTCTTTAGGCAGGTGTAGGTGGAATCTAAGTGATCAGCAGGACGCGCGGTGAGCCCAGCGTCCTCCTACGCCACCATCTTCCCTCCCTCTCCCCTCATTTAATGTTTTGACCCCAATCCATGGATAGATATAAGCAAGTTACAATATTCCCTAAGGCTTAAGATAACAATGTTATCCTTGAATTACATAATTTTTATAGCTAGTTTTTGACCATGGATAATTTATGGATTCTGAATATTATAACCAGAGCCTAGCCTAAAAATCATAGGGTATTGCAAAAAAGATGCATATTGGGTTGATCTGCAATCATTAGAAAGTTAAGGGGTGTTTTCTTTCATTAGCATTGTTGCGAGTAGTTTCTTCTTCCACTGGTATTGCTAAAAATTGCTGTTTAAAATTTTCTATGCACCACTAATTTAAGACAACTATGCTAGATTAAGTTGTTTCATACTAGTTCATTTAGGGCTTCCATTTGCACTCCTCAAAGGTTTTATGTATTTCTCAAATGCTTCATGACTCATTAATTTATCCAGTTCTGAAGGATTATTGAGTGTTACCTTGATCACTACATAACCATCTTTGAAACAAGATTTGTTGACAAATCATGGATTTTCTGCAAGACTTCATTAATTTCATTACTTTTCCTGTTAGAGGAGAGTAGAGTTCACTAGCAGTTTTCACACTTTCCAAAGCACCAAACTTCTCTTATTTGTTCAATTTTGTCCCAACTCAAACACACTACAGTAAACAACATCTCCTAAAGCTTCTTGTACAGAATTGCTGATTCCCACTGTTCCAATACCATTTTCTGTTGTTATCCATTCACATTTCTGTGAATTTACTCTTGGAGAGTAGAGCGGGTGCCTGCACTCAGCCCCTGGCCCATGGTAGGCAGGGCATGGCAGGTACAGAGAGGGTGTCCAGGCTGCAGGCCGCATGCTCTGCACCACTCCTAGTGCCCTGTGCCTGCAGTCATTCCTTTTGATACTCAAATTGTCCCATCTCCTTTAGGCTGGCTCCTTTGCCCTCTTGACAGGAGTCCAATAGCTTTTGATGTCTTCTTTGCATTTTGGTCCCCCAGGATGTTTCAGGCTGTGTGGCTCCACAGACTTGAGTATTTCTCCAAGGCAGTCTGAAGGGCCATGTTTTTATACTGAGAAACTTGAACATCTCCCTGAAAGTTGTAGGAAGCTATTTTATTTTATTAAAAAACTTCTAATGTTAATTTATTTTTGAGAGAGAGAGAGAGAGAGAGAGAGAGAGAGAGAGAGAATGAGCTGGGGAGGGGCAGAGAGAGAGAGAGGGAGAAACAGAATTTAAAACAGGCTTCAGGCTGAGCTTTCAGCACAGAGCCCAAAGCGGGGCTCAAACTTGGGAAGGGAGAGATCATAACCTGAACCAAAGTCAGGCACTCAACCAACTGAGCCACCCAGGTACTCCTGTAGGAAGCTATTTTAAAACTTGGTAATTTGATGACCAGCTTTGCATTTCAGAATGATATCTTTGGTAGCTCTATGGGGGAGGGAGTGGACTGTGGCCCTGTCAGAACACTGAAATTGAGTAGAAATCTACAAAAGTGGAGTTTAGATAATGGGAGTGAAGGATTAGATATTTTGAGTCAGACTCTAAAAGAGGTGATGACTCGTTGATGGGAGATATTGGAGAGGAGGAAGAGGGGGAGACATTGTTCATGCTTTTTACCTTCTTGACTGGGTGGTTGGTGTTGCTCTTTTGGGAAAGGAAAAAGAGTAGGATGGGTCAGTGTGGTGAATACAGTTTGGGAGATACTGTGCTAGAATCATCTAAGCATTTTCAGATGAGGAAGTCCAGGGGTGCCTGGATGGCTCAGTTGGTAAAGCATGTGGCTCAATCTTGGGGTTATGGGTTCGGGCACCATTTTGGATATATAGATTACATTAAAAAATTATTCACTTAAAAAAAAATCCAGATAGAGAAATCCAAAAGATGTGGGGGTTAATAGACATTAAGTGCTTTAGGTCAGTGTTAGATAAGCAGATTCATGAATAGAATAGTCATAGTCAGACCATGGGTTAGGATAGTTTCTCTTAAGTAGGCTTCACGCCCAGCGTTGGAGCCCAATGTGGGGTTTGAATACACCTGAGATCAAGACCTGAGCTGAGGTCAAGAGCCAGAGGCTTAACCAAGGGAGCCACACAGGAGCCCCAGGATGATTTATCTTAGTGTATGAAGGTACAAGAGGAGAAGGCCAAGGGTAGACAGAATCTGGACCTGGAATGGAGTTCCTGAAATCTGGAGTCTAGTCCAGACTCTATTATGAATTGTTGAGCAAGTTCAACAGATCAGTCTCTTTCCTTGATTTCAGCTTTTCCATCTGAAAAACAAGAATACATTACTGTCTAGCACATGCAGAAATATATGATGCTGGTTTGGAAAACAAAAGGGCATTTATATGTGACACTTAAGCATGATTACCATTACATATTCCTTTGTTATACTCCTGTCCTTGAGACTCTTGGGGCAATTCCTTTGGAGAAGTGGGCTTTGGGTTCAGGTTTCTGAAATTTTTCTCTCCAACCTGATCATGCAGCCTGGTTTTTGTTCCTGTTTCTGCCACAGGCCATCAGCTCTGTCAAGCCCATTTGCATGGAGAAGCTGTCTGTGAACCAGGGGAACGGTCAGTCCTCTGGGTACATACTTTATGAGGTTATGATCTCCACTGGTGGCCTCCTTACCACAAAGAATCATGTTCAAGACCGAGGTCAGGTAGGGGCCAGTGGATGGGTCCCCCAGTGACATTTCTCTGCTGGTAAAATCCAGTGGTGTGGCTAAGGTGAATTTCTAAATGATAGTCAAATCTTTTTGACCTTCAAAAAATCATCACTATTTCTTAACCTCTGTCGCTTCAGTGAAATGTTCGATATGTAAGCTACTGCTGTCACAGGTCTAAGATATGTAAACATTCCCAGGGTGGGAGTACTCATTGAACCCTTATAGGAGTTGATGGGATTCTTTATGGAGACTTGGGAGGAGCTTCAGAAGTCCCAGTTCTTATTGTACAGTAATCCCTACATTTAAATAACACATTAAAATTGGCTCTTCTCACTTAATTCACAAAACACTCATCTAAGATATTTATTACAAATGACACCTCAGAGAAGTTTAATGGTTGTTGACTAGAAAACAGCAGAGCTTAGTGGAAAGGCTTCAACATTACACTCCAAGTTAAGAGCTGGCGGAGTTTCCTCAGGTCTTGGTGAAATTCTCCTTCTCTTTCCACCTCTGTGCCATTTGTGTCATCTTCTTCCAAAGGTGCTGGTCCTCCTGAATGTGACACCCTTCCCTCCCTCACCTGAGCTGCAGACCCAGATTCCCTGTTTGCTGAACATTTTTCTTCACTTAGATATTATGTGTCATTGACTTTTCAAACTCCTCATGTCCAGCACCAGATTCATTACCCTCCTCATCCTGTGCTCCTTACATCAGTCCACAGACTTGTAGCCTCCCAAACTGAAAATGCTGCTTCCTTCATTCTCTCTTTATACCTTGTTCTCACCTGGCTCCTGCATGGTGCAGTATTACTCAGTGGGTCTTTCTTTCTTTCCTTCTTTCTTCCTTCCTTCTTTCCTTCCTTCCAAGTTTATTTATTTATTTTGGGTGGGGGAAGGACAGAGAGTTAGGGAGACAGGATCCCAAGCAGGCTCTGCAGAGCCCTACTTGGGGCTTGAACTCAAGCACTGCGAGATCATGACCTGAGCCAAAATCAGGAGTTGGATGCTTAACCGCCTGAGCCACCCAGGCAGCCCTCAGTGGGTCTTCTTTCAAACTCCATGCTGACATTGCCTTAGAAGCGCCCTTGTATCTTTCCTATACTACCGTTAGAGCCTCATAACTCTATATCAGATAGCTCACTTTTCCCCTCTTCCTTGCTAAATCCCTCCCTCACAGTGCCACCCATTTCCTTCCCAAGGTAAAATCCTCAGCGTTCCACCTGTCCCACCTACAGTCTTCCATTGATTTTCCCAGTCACTTGTCCATATGTTTGTAAATAGCCTGTACTCTGCTGAGGGTCAGGACTTGTTACTGCCTCCTCTGTGCATCTGTGGCATTCTGTTCTCAGCTTCATGTTAGCTATTGTGAAGTGTTCTAGTCATTTCTTTGTGTCACTCTCCAAGTTTCTCAGTGGCTGGGGTTTTGTTTTAAGCTTGGTGACTCCTTGCCCAAGTCATTCAATAAATACTTATAGAGTATATACACCTTGTAATTAGACTCTAAATAGCTTAAAGAGTGAATTCTGTGTTCTGTATAGTATTAACATTTGTGTTTTTAATATTTGTGGATTCTAATTTTTATAGTTTCCTAGTCCAATTTCATTTGAAAATTATAACCTAACTCAAATAATCTCAGAGGAAAATTATGTATCCTTCTGTGATCCTGCATGGCTAGAGCAGATTCTTGAGGGTGACTTCATCTGAATCTGAAGCAGTATAACAGGTAATAGAAAAGAAATGGATGTACATCCAGATCATTCTTAAAATGAGAAATAGTGGTGGCAGAAGCCTTTCCAGATTAGGATCTGGGGAAACCTGGAAGATTGGATTTATTATGAGAATGAACCATGCAGGCCAGACAGGTGGATGCCTGCTGTACTTGTAGCCCCTGCTTGCCCTTAGGCCACCATTTCTTTTACTTTTTTTTAAGAGAGAGAAAGAGTGCTAGCCATAGAGAGGGAGAGAGACACAGAAAGAGAGAATCCCAAGCAGACTGTGTGGAGCCATCCAGGTGACCCTGACCGCCATTTCCTTTACAATATCCATTAATTCTATACCTTCCTTTTCTCCTCATTCCTTGAAGGTCTTTTGAGTTTCATTATTTCCCTCCTTACCCTGTAGTATAGCCAGGGCCCATATTTGGCACCAGGACATTCTTCTTTGGATTTTTCCTTATATATCTCATGGCTCTATTGCTTTGAATATGTTTTAGGTTTGTGAACTTGTAGTCACCTTGTAATATTATGGGAGACAAAGTTAATCATTCCCCTAGAACTTGTCTTCTTTGCTTTTCCAAGGATCATTTTGTCCCTTTTCTTATGAGGACCTAATAGTGCTTTTCTCTTTATTTGGCAGGTGTTTTTGAATGAGAATTATCTAGGGGTCCTGGACCATTTCACTAACCAGCTGACTATTCCCACCAAAATGGTATATAATCCAATGTTAATATAATCCATGGACTAATAGTTCAATGCCTGCCCAGGCCGCAGGCTCATTGTAAGCATGACCTGGCCCAGTGATAGCCTGTTTTCTCTTCCACTTTGGAATGTTCCTTGCATAGGAACTCACAAAGGATGAGGGAGAGTTGTATGTGTTTCTAAATTATAGGTATACATGCTTTGGGTGAACAGAACTTCACCACATTGGATATTTGCTGCTCAAAAAAACTCTAGGTTTGTTGCCAGCCTCAAGAGTCTCTTGTAAAATATCCAAGTGACTATTTTCTGAAAGGTTTGATATGGGGTTGGGGGTGAGAGTGCGGGGGATATGAAGATCAGGGGCCCAAAGGTTTGCCTCTAGAGCTGGAGGTCTGCATGTTTCTGAGGTCTGCTGTCTGTCTGTCACCCTGCATATGACCTCATCCGAGTTTCAGAGGATTCTTAAGAGATCTACAGAAGAGTGCTTGAGTGGTACCCATTCTAACTGGTCTGTCTTGGACAGGACTACAAAGATATCCCAACACTGAGGATCCTGGTGGAGAATCAAGGCCGCCTTGCCTATGGGAAGGACATCAATAAGGAGAGAAAAGGTGGGCCCCCTTCCTTCCAAGGGTGGAGAAGGTTGAGACCTTAAGGCACTGAATTCCTGTCATTCTGAGGACAGTCATGGCCAAGTGCATGGTTTGGAAGACAGCAGGATTTCTCAGTCAATGAGACAGTCATGTGTAGAAACAATGATGAAGTCTTGCTTTGCTAGGAGAGGATGATGGTGCTTTCCCTTAAGTGTGTTCTCTCATTACCAAGCCAGAGGAAGTCTTTCCTCTTCCAGAAGGGTTTTAAGGAAAGCTGTAAAAAATATGGTTAGAATCACTCACTGGGACCTTTGATTTTTTTCCTTCCCTAGAGCTCAGTGTCTGCATGCTGGCCTCCCCCTGGGCTCCTGGACGCAGAGTCACACACACCTTCCTTCCCCTGCTCCAAGTGTTTTAAAGTACTTGGGAGTTAAAGGCAGTCTGAACTGCTGTGCTGGCCAGACCTGACAGGAAGTGCAGTGACTTTGCACTGTTAATATGGGAGATACAGGTATACTTTAAGAGGTATACGTGTGTAACTGAAGGAAGAATTTATGTAGGATTTTGCAGAAATCTTCCATATGATGAGGCTAGGAAAGCATTCTCCTTCAGGCAGAGCCCTAGTCACAGCCTATTTACATCTCTGTGTTCACATCCCTGCTAGTCTTCTTTGTGTTCCCTTTATTCCCCTCCTACAGGATTAATTGGGGATATATATCTGAACAATTCTCCATTAAGAAGATTTAAAATCTACAGCCTGGATATGAAAACTAAATTTCTAAAAAGGTGGGTGCCAGACCATTGACTCAAGGTGATTAATCAAAGTTGTTTCCCATTTAGAGATGGAAAGAAGCTCTCTGAGCTTCTAGACTAACCTCCTTGGTTTTCAGATAAGAGAAGGCAAGATCCAGAGTGTTGAAGGAAATGACCCCAAGTTTCACAGTTGTCTGGGGAAGAGTGGTGACCATCCCCTCATTCACCTAACTCCTGGTTGGGTGGGTTTTTTTCTCCATCATGCCCCCTGAGAGGCATATGATTGTGCTATAAAGGGGATTCCAGGCTTAGGTAGAAAGGAGCCTTACCTCAAAAGTCACAATTGACATAAAGAAGGGCATGACTTTTCCACTGGTGTTTGACTCTCTCTTAGGGACCTTCCTAACATTTGGAAACCAGTCTCATTCAAACCTCGGGGCCCTGCCTTCTTCCTTGGTATCCTGAGAATGGGTAATTACCCCAAAGACACCTTCATAAAAATGGAGGTTAGTGATATTTCTCCCCTGCCTATGTTCTCCTACCCCCATCCCAAAGGAACATTTGAGAAAAAAGCTCCTTGGTGCGTGGGCCCTGCTCTGTGAAAGGAAATGTAAGCTCTCTGGGACCTCAGCTACTCCATAGCCAGCTGGAGGCTGCCCCTCCCTGGTGTTGATGAAAGTGAGAGGTGGATACTTAACACATGTGACGGAGACATAAGTAGTGTGTTCTAGTGGGAACAGTTGTAGAATCTACTGCATGAAGAATTTGGTGAGCATGATCCACCTGTCCCCAGACATAATCCAAGATGTTGAGTCCCTCAGCCCCTTCAGAACACACATCCAGTCTGTGGTGGGGATATTGAGATTCTAATGCACATTTACTGCCATCCTAAAATTCTACAACTCAAACTATGCTTTGGGCCCAGCATGTTTTGATGAATATCTGATGGTGAATGGAAATACTCTTCCCTGCCTTTGGGCAGATATAGGGAGATGAGTTAGAAATAACTGCCTTCTTTCTTGAGGCTATGTGTTGAGCCAACCCAGTCCAAGAGAAATATCATAGAACTGTCCAGGTAACCTTCTATATAAGGCCATGTGTGGTAATCCACTCTTTCTGAGTGTGTCTGTGACTAGGATCAGGTGTGTTTATGGTGTGTGTGTGTGTGTGTGTGTGTGTGCGCCTTCACCCTTGTGTCTTTACATTTAGAATTCAGATCTTGAATCCTCCATTCCAATCTTTTTCAGGGTTGGACGAAAGGTGTAATATTCATCAATGGACGAAATCTGGGGCGCTACTGGAATATAGGTCCCCAGGAGGCCCTTTACCTTCCAGGACCCTGGCTTCATCCTGGATCAAATGAGGTAAGCTCCCCCACTATACTCCCTCATCCCAGTCCACGTCATTTGCCTTTGCCTGAAAAGAGTCATAACTTGACTCTTATAGCCACCAAACCTCCTTCCTCTTGACAGATCATTGTGTTTGAAGAATTTAGACCTGGCCAGGAGATCCGGTTCACAAACATATCTCATCTAGGTATGGTATTCTGGAGGGTAAATTTGCAGCATCTGAGATCATCCTTCTGGATCTTTCTAGCTGAGCTAGAGATAAAGAAGGCAGAATTTACTATCTTCCAGGAACCTGAACTCTTCCTCATTGCCTTTGCATGATAGACAGCTTTTCTCTTATACCTGGCATAGTCTGCTCATCACTTCCTGTTTCCAAATTCCTGACTAGCTGACTCCTCTAACAGTCTTAACCCAACTCCCTGGGCCTCCCTTTCTTCACATTTCCACAGTGCTTTCTGGATGCCTGCCTCATAGTAAACCAAGGTCCCAATGTTTTCTATTTCTTGCCTTTTCTGAAATATGTTTCCTATTACTCTCTCTTATGCTACCATGTTTGGTCATTCCAAGGCACTTTTCCTAGTACTGCTTCTCAGGTTGCCACAGGGAGGGAACACACAGCCTAGTCACCACGACTAAGAAGGCTGCAGACCCTCTGTGCTTGCCCATAGTGGATGATTGGTGCCTGTGTGCCCAGCCTCCCTGATCCTTTTGTTGACAGCAGGGTCCTGATGTTCTTTTGGAGAATCATCCATGCTCCCTTCATTAGAGTCTTTGTGGGACTGATAATCAACCTGCCCTTCTTCCCCACCTGCAACTGTCCTTCCCTGCCAAGGGTGGGCATATGATATACAGGAGACCAATCAGATTTTCTTTTCCAGGATATTGAATCTTGAGTGGTGTGACATAAAGTAGGAAATTGTGATGAGTCCCATCCCCGGGGATGTGAGTAACCTACCCATCCTGACACCTTGGTTGCTGGAACTAACCTGTCTTCTCAACTTATCCCAATTTCTGCTTTGGGCCCACCATCCACTTCCTAACTTGCCAGTACATTTCTTTTTTGGCATAGGTTAGGTAACCTTTTTCTGATGCTTATAACAAAATAAACCTACTCAGTGCACACTCTTTGTCATATTGCTTCAATAAAGGTTGTTCAACCACCAAATAAAATGCTAAAAAAATGAGAATATGGTCAGAATACTTGACCCCACAACTGTAAATCTGAAGCAAAAGTGATCTTTCAAGGAGATTAAATAAATGTAAATGTTAATGCAGGAAATGATAGGCAGTTCATATACACTCTGCATTTGCAATGTTTATATAAAAAAGGTACTTTCCTTTTACCCTATGGTGCTTGTTCCATATCACACCACTGGCTTTTTCATACTCAGGGGAAAGGCCTCCTTCTTTGACACATATGACAACCAACTACCTGGTCCAGTGCTTCCTTATCACCTTATTATTCCTTACCCACCTCCTGGCTACCACCTTCGGTACCTGATTTGCAGTTCTTGATTCTGGGATCACCCAGTCCTCTGTGTGCTGTAACCCTTCTGAGGCACAGCAAGGGCACAGGGAACCATTTAGGTGTCAGTGGTAAATCAACTTTGTGGCACAGCCTGGGCAGGCAGAAGGGAGTTCTGTTGAGCTTCACTTTCTAAAGCCATGCAAATTCCAGCATGGTATAAACCAGCCCTGGGGTTAGTTGACAGGCTTTTTGGGAGCTTGGGAGAGTGGGTCACCACAGAGGTGAGCTGGCACTGCATCAAGGCTGCTGAGAAGACTTCCAACCCAAGACCAAAAGGAATCATAACTGGACTTCAGACCAGTTGTACAAGGAGCTGCATTCCTCCCAGAGTAAAGATCCTGAGTCCCTTCTGCATGTGCAAATGCCAGGAGAGCAGCAGCACCCAGGTGGACCAGGACTTCCACAGCCCAAAGAGGTTGAAGAGCATTAATTCCCTGCTTGGCACTTCCTTTGCTGTTCCGCCACACTGCCCCGTCTCTCAGTCCAAGCTGCCAAGGAGGAAACAGCAAGCTGGAATCAGGGATCCTTTCCTCTATCTCTTGCTTCCCCTCCCACCATCACCCAGAGCTGGAAAGCATCAGTGGTCCCATATCGAAGCCTCTGACTTCCATAGAGCATAAGCCTTAGTGTGGGCATCAACTGGAGGACTTGTTAAAACACAGATTGCTGGGCTCTATCCCCAGAATTTTTGGTTCAGTATGTCTGGGGTGGGGCCTAAGGATTTGCATTTCTGCCAAGTTCCCAGGTGATATCAATATTACTGGTCTGAGGACCACATTTTGAGCTCTTTTATCATAGAGCAGGATGGATCTCAACCTGTCTCAACACTATTATTCTGTTGGGCCAGATAATTCTGTGTGGTGGGGGCTGCCTGTGCATTATAGGATGCTAAACAGTATCCCTGGTCTTTATGCACTAGATGCCTGTAACACAACCCCCCCAGTTATGACAACCAAAACATGTCCAGATACTGCCCAGTCTCCTCTGGAAGCAAAATGCCTCCAGGTGAGAAACACTGCCATAGACCAAACCTGGTTCTCCTAGTCAGAAGTTATGTTTTCCCTACCTTACAGGAAAGCACTAGGAATTGGGGCTTTGGGGATCAACCCTTTATAAATAAAAGGCAAAGGTGACAGAATTTGGGAAATCCTCTCTTAAGACAGTAGTCCTATCAATGACTCTATTTTTCTTCTGTATAATCCTAGTTCTGAATGACAGAAACAGCTTATTCTTTCTTTTTTGCACTGTTTTTGAAATAAATTCCAATATTCTCACAGATAAATGGATTCCTAGAGTAAATTTCAGTTAAAGTCCTATATAGACTAGGGTGAAAAGAAAATCATGTTATACTTTTACAGATATTACTCTATAAACATATAAACACAATATGGTGTGATGTGTAAAAGGTACAGCTCATTACAGTTTCCTGGCCTTCATGATTCCTTAGTGTTCCAGGTAATGTAGAGAACACTCAGGCCAGTCAAATACTCTCACCTAATCCATGATATCCTAGTTGAAGTAGCTTTAAGGCAATTTAATGTCTTGTTTTTCCCCTGATAAGCATATGTTAGTGCCTCGGGTGAAATACTAGATTAACTATAGCCTAAATATAATTTCTCCACTCAAGTGAGTTGCAGTGTGAATATTTGTCCTTCTTTAACTGTTGTGTCTTTAGGGTCAATCTGTGTTAAGTATAGAGATGCTCAAGCAAAATTTAATCAGATTGAATATTTTCACCTAGATTCTGCCAAAAAGGTCAACAGGGGCCCTATTTTACAGGGGCGGGCTGAAGAGGTTGGGGCTTACAGAGAAGTCTGTTCTCTCCTGTATTATACAGAGGCATTTGCACAACAGCAATATTTCTGTCCATAAGTTTTCTACCCTTCTAACCATAGGAACACAAATCTGGGAAGGAAGTGGAGAACGTGAAACCATTCTGTAATCAACTAAAAGCTTAGCTGGTTTTCTCCCTTTAATTTTTTTTTTAATGCAACCTAAGTTTGTACAGAATATGCAAGATTTGCTCACTGTTGACAAATGCATGGAAGGAAAGTTAAACAGCATGGGGGCCTGGAAGGTCTTTATGTTTGTTATCCTCTGTAACTTGATATTCCTCAGGGGATACTTGCTCTCCATTGCCATGTCAGTGTAACACTATCGACGTCCAGCCGATAACTGATTCACCATCCCTGGCTTACTAACATTTAGATGAGCAAATGTCTCACTAGTTTTGAATGACCAGAAAACATCCTAATTGGCAGTCCTCCATTTCTGAAGAGACGGCAAAACAAACCCAACAGAGAACCTTATATTCTGGAGAAAGGAGTGGTAGAGTCCTTTGTTACCTACCCATCAGAGCATCATCCTCTGAAATCACTTTAGTAGCTCTTGCCCCTGGACTAGGTGACACACCCTCCATGACTGTGCAGTACAGACCAGAAGAGAGGCTCCTCTGGGAGATGGGACAGACAACAGTACTGCCAGGAGCTGGGGTGCACTCTCTGCTTGATTCCATCACTTGCAGTAAGAATCCTTCCAGCAAAAGCAGGGCATTTTCTCTTGTTATTTTGCTTACTGAAACCCATGAAAAGGAAAAATGAACCCACATCATCTGGAAAGAAGAGATTATGTCAGATAACAGATCAAATAGCCAAACAGTTAAGAATGGGGCCTGCTTGTATAAGGTAGTGGTTCTTCATTCTTGGTGTGTATCAGGTCACCTGGAGAGCTAATAAAAAATATAATGATCCAGGCTTACTGAAGTAGCATAGGGCCTACATGTCCTAGTCTTACCAAGTTCCCCAGGTGATGCTGATAAACACCAAAACTAGAGAACATTGCTCAAGGGCACTAAATTTGACTGCACATTGGAATCATCTGGGGGAAATTTGTAAAAATATATTTATGTTCCATCTCCATAGGGTTTGATTTGATAGGTATGGAGTACAGTGTAGATATCAAGATTTTTAAAACAATAGTTATTAATTAATTTAAAAACAATATAAATAAACTCACTGTTTTATGAAAACAAATTTTTAAAGTATACTTTAAAAAATTCAGTGAGAAGTATTTCATTGTTTTACATTTTGTCAAGTGTCTTTAGGCAAAATAGATGATAGCTGAATTCTCATATCTGTTTCCGCATTCCTTCTGTTGTGATATGTTGTTTTGGCTGAAGCATATGAAGAAACTCCAGCCTAGCATAGATGTGTAACTGGAAAAAGGAATATTTTAATAGCCTGAACAGATAATTATTATGGATATTATTCTATGGTATTACACCAAAATTTTACAAGAAGTACTTTCTTAAAGATTAGTAGAAATGTGGAATCTAAAATCATATAAACTTCTTTAACTCAGTTATGTTAAGATCCATTGGTCTAGCTTAACATGGATCTTTTATTCAAGCATGTTCTTGTAACATCATGCATTGGTTCACTGACTATGATAATATTCAAAATATTGACACATTTCATCATCCAATATGAAAAAATTCAGTCATTAATATCACCACCAGTATCATAGGAAAAATCTTTCAAGATTTGAGGGGCTATCAAGCTACTGGTGATGGATACAAATCTTCCAAAATACTAATTTTTATTTTTATTTATTTATTATTATTTTAAATGTTTATTCATTCTTGAGAGACACACTGAGCATGAGTGGGGGAGGGGCAGAGAGAGAGAAGGAGACACGGAATCTGAAGCAAGCTCCAGAGTCTGAGCTGTCAGCACAGAGCCCCCGCGAGGCTTGAACCCATGAAGCATGAGATTATGACCTGAGCTAAAGTCAGACGCTCAACTGACTGAACCACCCAGGTGCCCCCAAAATACTAATTTTTAATTGAAAGTTTGAGGTTTTTTCATTAGCAACAAGTATTGTCAGTTATCATCCTTCAAGTGATAGGCTCACTTTGTTCTCTTTTTCTTTTTTTAAAAGACAATTTTATTGAGATATAATTCACATTACATAAAATTAATACCTTTAAAGTGTAAAATATAGTGGGTTTTAGTGCATTCAGAGTTGTGCAATGATCACCACCATCTAACTCTAGAACGTTTTTATAGCCCTCACACCTGTTAGCACTAACTCCTCATTTCCTCCTCCTCTCAGCCCTGGGCAACCTCTAGTCGACTTTCTGTCCCCATGGATTTGCCTATTCTGGGCATTTCATAAATAGAATGCTACAATGTATGGTCTTTTGTGACTGGCTTTTTTTCATTTACTATGTTTTCAAGGTTCATCCATGTTGTAGCACGTATCAGAATTTTTTTTTTCATTTCTTTGGCTGAAGAATATTCCATTGTGTGGATAGACCACATTTTGTTTATCTTTTCATCATTGGTGGACGTCTGAGTTGTTTCCACTCTTAGTATATTATGAATAGTGCTGCTCTGAACATTCATGTGCAACCTTTTGTTTGGACATGTGTTTTAATTTCTCCTGGGAATTCTCCTAAGAGTGGCACTGTTGGATCATATGGTAACTGTATGTTTAACATCTTGAGGAACTGCCAAACTCATTTCAAAGTAGCTGTATCATTTTACAATCCCACCAGGTATATGAGGGTCCCGAAATCTCAACATCCTCACTGACATTGTTAACTATCATTTTGGTTTTAGTCATCCTTTGTTTTTGTGAAGTGGGTACTTCACCATGGTTTTGATTTGCACTTCCCTAATGATAATATGATATTATGATAATGAATGATAATGTGGAGCATCTTCCATGCATTTTTTGGCCATTTGTTTACCTGCTTTGGAGGAATGTTTATTAAAATCTTTTGACACATGCTTTATCATTTTTAAAATTTAGGTCATTTTTTAATTGTTGAGTTCGCATATTTTACATACAAGGTTCTTACCAGATAATATGATTTGTGAATATCTCCTCTCATTCTGGGGTTTCTTTTCATTTTATGTATAGTGTCGTCTGAAGCACCACAGTTTTTAATTTTAATGAAGCCCAACACATCTATTTATTTTGTTGCTCATGCTTGATGTCATTTATATCTAAGAAACCATTGCTTAACTCAAGGTTATAAAGAAGTTAATTATATGTGTTCTAGGAGCCTTATAGTTTTAACTCTTACATTTAGGTCTATGATGTATTTTGAGTTAATTTTGAGGGTCCAACTTTATTCTTTTGCAAAAGGATATCCATGTGTCTCCTCACCATTTGTTGAAATGACTATTTTTCCCCCATTGAATTGTCTTGGAACATTTGCCAAAAATTAATTGGCCATAAATATGTGGGTTTATTTTTGGACTATCAGTTCTGTTCCATTCACCTTTATGTCTATCTTTAGGCTATTACCACACGTCCTGATCACTGTAGCTTCATGTTAAGTTTTAAAATCAGGAAATGTGAGTCTCCTGATTTTGTTCTTTTCCAAAGTTGTTTTGGATATTCTGGTGGACACAGAGGTTTTTAAAAGCTTTCCAGACGATTCCATTTTGCAGCTAGGTTTGAAAATCACTGCTTCTAATGGACACAAATTGTTTGGATATCCTCACCACCTTCCTAACCTCTCATCACTTGTAAGTTTGACAATTGTCTCTTAAATGTTTTATCCGCAAATTCTGATGGTTTCTATTTACTTTTCAACATCTTAATCTTATTTTCCTTTTCTTTGTATTATTGAATTAGCTATAATGACAACAAAATTGTCTATTCAATAGTCTTTCCCCTTTCTTCCTTGCTAATAACCGTGATTTTGTTGGAAGGAAATGTGCCCCAGGTCATCAGATTTAACTCTCATCAGGTCAACAATCAATATTATCTACACATATCCTACCAAATGTCTTATTCAATGATACAAGTGGAGAAATATCCACATTAAATTCTGGGGAAACACAGGAGCTCCCAGGAGCTTCCCTATCACCATTTGTCAACATTTTAGTGGCAGTCCTAGCCAACAAGACAACAACAAAAATTATACATGGAAAAAAGAGTTGAAATACAAAATACAGAATTTTAATTGTGAATAACATGATCATCTTCATACAAATCTCAAGAGAATTCATTGACAACCTGTTAGAAATTAGAAAGTTACTAGATTCAAGGTTGAAATATAAGAATTAATCAAGAGACTACACGCCAGCAAGCACCAATTATAGCATGTCATAGAAAAAATATATTGTTCATGATAACAATAGATACTATAAACTTTCTGAGAGTAAGCCTAACAAAAGGTACAAGACCATTATGGAGAAAAATGTAAACTTCAATTAAAATACATAAAAGAAGACTTTAATATATGGAAAGATATACCCTGTTTATGGATAGAAAGACTTAATATTATTGAAATTTAATTAAGGTATACTTTAATGTAATTCCAACCAAAATCCCAATAATTCATGGCATTTATCAAAGTAATTCTAAAATTCATGCAGTCCAATAAGAAAGCAAGATTCACTCTGGCACTTATTAAAATGCCTGACAATAATTACAAAAATTTAAACAGTGTTCCTTATGTGCTAGGCACTGTTCTGAGAGTTTTATATTTACTACATTAACTAATACGATCAGTCCTCATAAATGGGCCTGTGTTGTAAGCATGTTAATTGTTAACAAAAGTCATGTCCACCAGCTTTGAGTGAGGACTAGAGCAAGAAAGGCTGTCATACAAATGCAGGGCACCTGGTGGGTCAATCTCCATCTCAAAAGCAGCTCTTGACTCAGTGCAACCCTGGGACATCAAGGGACCACCACATTAAACTGCTGTTGTAAAATGCTACATTTGAAACTTTTCTCCTAAATTAATACCTGAGAAACAGGGTCCCATAATTTTATTAACTCCAGAGTTTCAAAAAGGTGACAATAAACTGACTGGAGCAGTAAGGGAAAGAAAACAAATCCAAGTGCCCCCACTCTGCCCCACTCCATTCTTAAATCCTGATGCCTGCCTCTCTGTCACTGGGCTCCTGTTTTCTTCTACACCAGGTCAGCTAACTTGGCAATTATAGGGCTTGTGCACACCTAGTTATAGCCTCTGTATATGTTTGGGGTGGGCTGGGAGACTTGCTAGTATAGATCCTGTCAGGAAACAAGTCAGGAACTGCTATATTTTTCTCTATTTTAGTATTTTTTTTTAAATAAGAAGATGCACAAAAAGTAGAATTTCTTATTTCAAAGCTTAATGCATATGAAAAAGACATTGCAGTAATGATTCTGTATACAAGTAAGAAAAACAAAATATTAGGAGAGAGGAGAGTGTGGGGTTATTGCAATTCCAAAATAAATAATTAACTGTACTTAGCTCTTAGTAGACACGTAATAAGTTTTTCCTATTGCTATCCAAGACATAACATCAGAGACTCCCAGGAAAGGGGAGGAAGAGAACACCTCACAGACATGCTGATGTCTGTGAAAATTTATAATAGAGTTGTAATTTTTTGTTATGCTAGGGAGAAATTTTACTTACAAAGAATCCTAGAGAGACAGCACATACTGAAAAACCCCAAATCCCACAAACACAAGAGAGTTGTCACTCAGCTTATTCTCCTATTTAGATTGAAATTTCTGGTGTTCCATTACTTCAAAAAGCTGCCCTACAAAGGGCATCAAGGAACTCCCAGCATAATTTAAAATGTAGAAAGTGAAAGGAAAGAGAACCTTTTTTCACTAGTTCAGATTTTGAGTGAACTTTATTTATTTTGGTCTTAAAATGGAAATGCATCCATTTTGCTTTAAGAACTCTGAACACAGAGGCATTGAATCCTATCATGAGAGTTTATAAACCTGGAAAAAATTCTACCCAAGAATTAAAGAATCAGAATCAGGATCATGCAAAACTGGTCTGAGCAGACTCACACGGACGGACTTGCTTCCCAGCATGCCCCATACCCTCCTCCAATGCACTCTGGGCCTTAAACCTGCTTTATCCTGACCTAATGATGGACATCCATTGGTTGACATTTCTCAGAATAATTAGAGAAAAGAAAAGGAAGCTGCATTGTAGATAAGTACAAATCAGTAAGATAAATGAATGGAGTATCTTTCAGAATTCCCTGTTCAGAGCAGTGGCCATTGATGGAGTGGGGAGATAAAGATAAGCTTTCTATTTCTGGTCTTTAAGAAAGCATACTTAATTACAGCATTCCACAAACATTGCATGACACCCAAGCACAGCTGATTAAGAAAGGATCGGCATTGAATTAGGACAAAATCCAAGACCCAATTTCCTAAAGGGCTCATCTTAGGAAAAATCTGTGGGCTTCAGCCTGGAGAGACATTCTACAGCCAATCCAAGATAAAAAGCCAGTCATTTAGCCACTAACTACAGAGAAAAAAGCCCAGCACTTGGTTGGACTCTGAAAATTGTAGACAGTACATCTCACATAAGGGATTTTTGCTGACGCAATTATCCTTAGTCACTAGACAGATGGTCAAATTTCCTGGGACCTCCTACAGCCTTGGAAGTAGTCTAGAAGAGAGTTAATCCATCATTTCCACAGAATATCCTACTTCTCTGACCCTACAGGATTACTAGTATTTGTGGCCACCTCAGAGCCAATTGAAACCTTTGGCAATAAGGCTCTACTGACATTATCAGTCTCTGTGTTTTTGGGCTTGAGGACTTCTTTTTTCTGAGAAGTTGTGGAAGAGAGGTTGCCTCATAAAACCGTCATAACTATCTGATCCATCATTTTCATCTTGAAAATGGTCCTCTCCATCACAATCCCAGACTTTAGCCTCTACTACAAAGCTGTAATCATCAAGACAGTATGGTATCGGCACAAAAACAGACACATAGACCAATGGAATAGAATAGAGAACCCAGAATTGGACCCACAAATGTATGGCCAACTAATCTTTGACAAAGCAGGAAAGAATATCCAATGGAAAAAAGACAGTCTCTTTAACAAATGGTGCTGGGAGAACTGGACAGCAACATGCAGAAGAATGAAACTAGACCACTTTCTTGCACCATACCCAAAAATAAACTCAAAATGGATGAAAGACCTAAATATGAGACAGGAAACCATTAAAACCTTAGGGAAGAAACCAGGCAACAATCCCTTTGACCTCAGCCACAGTAATTTCTTGCTCACCACATCTCCAAAGGCAAGGGAATTAAAAGGAAAAAATGAACTATTGGTATATCATCAAGATGAAAATCTTCCGCACTGCAAAGGAAACAATCAACAAAACTAAAAGGCAACCAAAGGAATGGGAAAAGATATTTGCAAATGACATATTGGATAAAGCGTTAGTATCCAAAATCTATGAAGAACTTACCAAACTCAACACCCAAAAAACAAATAATCCAGTGAAGAAATGGACAGAAGACATCAATAGACTTTTTTCCAAAGAAGACATCCAGGTGGCCAACAGACACATGAAAAGATGCTCAACATCACTCATCATCAGGAAAATACAAATCAAAACTACAATGAGATATCAACTCACACCAGTCAGAGTGGCTAAAATGAACAACTCAGGAAACAACAGATGCTGGTGAGGATGTGGAGAAATGGGAACCCTTTTGCACTGCTGGTGGGAATGCAAACTGGTGCAGCCACTCTGGAAAACAATGTGGAGGTTCCTCAAAAAACAAAAAATAGAACTACCCTATGGCCCAGCAATAGCACTACTAGGAATTTATCCAAAGGATACAGGAGTGCTGAGTCATAGGAGCACATGTCCCCAATGTTTATAGCAGCACTTTCAACAATAGGCAAATTATGGAGAGAGCCCAAATGTCCATCAACTGATGAATTGATAAAAAAGATGTGGTTTAAGTATACAATGGAATACTACTTAGCAGTGAGAAAAAATGAAATCCTTCCATTTGCATAACGTGGATGGAGCTGGAGGGTATTATGCTAAGTGAAATAAGTCAGTCAGAGAAAGACAGATATCATATGTTTTCACTCATATGTGAATTTGAGAAACTTAACAGGAGACCATGGGGGAAGAGAAGGGGAAAAATAGTTACAAACAGAGAGGGAGGGAGGCAAACCATAAGAGACTCTTAAAAACGGAGAACAAACTGAGGGTTGATGGGGGGGTGGGGGACTAGGGAGAGGGGAAAATGGGTGATGGACATTAAGAAGGGCACTTGTTGGGATGAGCACTGGGTAAGCAATGAATCACATGAATCTACCCCCAAGACCAAGAGCACATTATGTACGCTGTATGGTAGCCAACTCGATAATAAATTATATTTAAAAAAATCTTCCAATGGAAGATCCCACAGTCTACACAAAGAGAATCAAATTCCTCATTGATCATGACCCCCCACCCCCACAGATACACACAATGACCCCATCTACATTTCCAGTTATTTCCCACTACTTCTCTGCACATACTAAAATTGGATTTTTCACTGCTCCCTAAATCATAGCTCCATTCATGGTGTTCTTTCCATTAAAAATCCACCTTAACCAAAAAAAAAAAAAAAAAAAAAAAAAAAAAAAAAAAAAAAAAGAAAAAGAAAAAAAAAAAGAAAAAAAAGAAAAAGGAAAAGAAGAAATCGGTTCTCTCATAACTAAATTTCCATCTTGTAAAAAAAACAAAAAACAAACAACAACAAAAACAAGAAGCTCCACTATGGTATGAAATTGATACGTCCTATTATTAGCTACACTTGCCTCCAAAGACAAGCATCACCTTCATATGCAGGGAGTCTTTTCCTTACCCCAACTTAACTTTGCCTATTATATTACTGGATTGGGGTCTTATCTATAAGATTTAATACATGAGAAGACAAATTCATTCACAGGTGAAGTAGTTTGCCCTAAAATGGAAATATCCAATAGAATTTGAAGCCGTCTAACATAGAGGTGATAAATTGCCAATAGCCTCACATAATTGAATTATTTCACAGTAGGTTTAACTTCAAAGGTGTTCATGGCTAAAGAGCAATGTCTGGAATACCTTTACATAGACCAATGGACCAACAATAATGTCCTAACTGTAATCTAGGACTGGATTATGACAGACCTCTACATGGAAACAGATACAATTTACTAGATACTCAGTCTTTATGTTACATGTGCATGTAACAATGCAAATATGCATGAAGCAACAACATCTAAAGAAAGTTATCTGGACTGCGATCCCCCCAAAACAGTTCTTTTAACATGTATGGGAACTACCATTCTCTCCATGGAAGCAGTTCACCTGGCTCTTTTCAGTCATTTATGTGTTGTGCACAACCATACCACTCTATCTTTCACTCAGCTCCCAGGTATCCAAAACTCAGGGGCTGGGGAACTAGGAGAATTTGAAGAGTAACAGAATATTTCTCTCCTTTTTTAATGATTAAGTACCCACCTCTTCTATGTCTTCTCCTTTGTGCCAGTTCAATCTCAGCAGAAAAGTGGACATAGATCATATTGTGCTTTCTTTTTTTTTCCTTATGCAAGAGTCACATCTGTATTCACAAAGTCACAGGCAGTGGCCAAGGGGGACATGGATGCCTGGGTTTTATGTGGGTTTAATTAATTAATTAATTCAATAATTAATTTAAATATGAAATTTATTGTCAAATTGGTTTCTTTTTTGTTTTTTGTTTCTTTTTTTTTTAATATGAAATTTATTGTCAAATTGGTTTCCATACAACACTCAGTGCTCATCCCAACAGGTGCCCTCCTCAATACCCATCACCCACCCACCCCTCCCTCCCACCCCCCATCAACCCTCAGTTTGTTCTCAGTTTTTAAGAGTCTCTTATGCTTTGGCTCTCTCCCTCTCTAACCTCTTTTTTTTTTCTTCCCCTCCCCCATGGACTTCTGATAAGTTTCTCGGGATCCACATAAGAGTGAAAACACTGTCTTTCCCTGTATGCCTTATTTCACTTAGCATAACACTCTCCAGTACCATCCACGTTGCTACAAAAGGCCATATTTCATTCTTTCTCATTGCCACATAGTATTCCATTGTGAATATAAACCACAATTTCTTTATCCATTGATCAGTTGATGGACATTTAGGCTCTTTCCATAATTTGGCTATTGTTGAAAGTGCTGCTATAAACATTCGGGTACAAGTGCTCCTATGGATCAGCACTCCTGAATCCCTTGGGTACATTTCTAGCAGTGCTATTGCTGGGTCATAGGGTAGATCTAGTTTTAATTTTTTGAGGAACCTCCACACTGTTTTCCAGAGCAGCTGCACCCGTTTGCATTCCCACCAACAGTGCAAGAGGGTTCCCGTTTCTCCACATCCTTGCCAACATCTATATTATCCTGATTTGTTCATTTTAGCCACTCTGACTGGCATGAGGTGGTATCTGAGTGTGGTTTTGATTTATATTTCCCTGATGAGGAGTGACGTTGAGCATCTTTTCATGTGCCTGTTGGCCATCTGGATGTCTTCTTTAGAGAAGTGTCTATTCATGTTTTCTGCCCATTTCTTCACTGGATTGTTTTTCGGGTGTGGAGTTTGGTGAGTTCTTTATAGATTTTGGATACAATCCCTTTGTCCGATATGTCATTTGCAAATATCTTTTCCCATTCTGTTGGTTGCCTTTCAGTTTTGTTGGTTGTTTCCTTTGCAGTGCAGAAGCTTTTTATCTTCATAAGGTCCTCAAAGTTCATTGTTGCTTTTAATTCCCTTGCCTTTGGGGATGTGCCAAGTAAGAAATTGCTGCGGCTGAGGTCAGAGAGGTCTTTTCCTGTTTTCTCCTCTAGGGTTTTGATGGTTTCCTGTCTCACATTCAAGTCCTTTATCCATTTTGAGTTTATTTTTGTGAATGGTGTAAGAAAGTGGTCTAGTTTCATCCTTCTGCATGGTGCTGTCCAGTTCTCCCAGCACCATTTGTTAAAGAAACTGTCTTTTTTCCAGTGCATATTCTTTCTTGCTTTGTCAAAGATTAGTTGGCCATACTTTTGTGGGTCTAGTTCTTGGGTTTCTATTCTATTCCATTGGTCTATGTGTCTGTTTTTGTGCCAATACCATGCTGTCTTGATTACAGCTTTGTAGTAGAGGCTAAAGTCTGGGATTTTGATGCCTCCTGCTTTGGTCTTCTTCTTCAAAATTACTTTGGCTGTTCAGGGCCTTTTGTGGTTCCATACAAATTTTAGGATTGCTTGTTCTAGTTTCGAGAAGAATGCTGGTGCAATTTTGATTGGGATTGCATTGAATGTGTAGATAGCTTTGGGTAGTACTGACATTTTAACAATATTTATTCTTCCAATCCATGAGCATGCAATGTTTTTCCATTTCTTTATGTCTTCTTCAATTTCCTTCATAAGCTTTCAATAGTTTTCAGCATACAGCTTTTTTACATCTTTGGTTAGGTTTATTCCTAGGTATTTTATGCTTCTTGGTGCAATTGTGAATGAGATCAGTTACTTTAGTTGTCTTTCTGTTGCTTCATTGTTAGTGTATAAGAATGCAACTGATTTCTGTACATTGATTTTGTATCCTGCAACTTTGCTGAAGTCATGTATCAGTTCTAGCAGACTTTTGGTGGAGTCTATCGGGTTTTCCATGTATAATATCATGTCATCGGCAAAAAGTGAAAATTTGACTTCATCTTTGCCAATTTTGATGCCTTTGATTTCCTTTTGTTGTCTGATTGCTGATGCTAGCACTACCAACACTATGTTAAACAACATGGGTGAGAGTGGCCATCCCTGTCATGTTCCTGCACTCAGGGAGAAGTTCTCAGTTTTTCCACATTGAGGATGATATTAGCTGTGGGCTTTACATAAATGGCCTTTATGATGTTTAAGTATGTTCCTTCTATCCTGACTTTCTCGAGGGTCTTTATTAAGAAAGGATGCTGAATTTTGTCAAATTTTTTTCTGCATCGATTGACAGGATCATATGATTCTTTTCTTTTCTTTTATTAATGTGATGCATCACATTGATTGATTTGCGAATGTTGAACCAGACATGCAGCCCAGGAATGAATCCCACTTAATCATGGTGTATTCTTCTTTTTATATGCTATTGAATTCGATTTGCTAGTATCTAGTTTAGAATTTTTGCATCCATATTCATCAGGGATATTGGCATGTGGTTCTCTTTTTTTGATGAATCTCTGTCTGGTTTAGGAATCAAAGTAATTCTGGCTTCAGAGAATGAGTCTGGAAGTTTTCCTTCCCTTTTATTTTTTGTAACAGCTTGAGAAGGATAGGTATTATCTCTGCTTTAAATATCTTGTATAATTCCCCAGGGAAACCATCTGGTCCTGGACTCTTATTTGTTGGGAGATTTTTGACAACTGATTCAATTTCTTCACTGGTTATGGGTCTGTTCAAGTTTTCTGTTTATTCCTGTTTGAGTTTTGGAAATTGTGGGTGCTTAGGAATTTGTCCATTTCTTCCAGGTGGTCCAATTTTTTGGCATATAATATTTCATAATATTCCCTGATAATTGGTTGTATTTCTGAGTGATTGGTTGTAATAATTCCATTTTCATTCATGATTTTATCTATTTGGGTCCTCTCCCTTTTCTTTTTGAGAAGCCTGGCTAGAGGTTTATCAATTTTGTTTATTTTTTTAAAAAACCAACTCTGGGTTTCATTGATCTTCTCTACAGGTTTTTTTAGATTCTGTATTGTTTATTTCTGCTCTGATCTTTATTATTTCCTTCTTCTGCTGGATTTAGGCTGTCTTTGCTGTTCTGCTTCTATTTCATTTAGGTGGGCTGTTAAATTTTGTATTGTGATTTTTCTTGTTTCTTGAGATAGGTCTGGATTGCAATGTGTTTTCCTCTCAGGACTGCCTTCGCTGCATCCCAAAGCGTTTGGATTGTTGTATTTTCATTTTCATTTGTTTCCATATATTTTTTAATTTCTTCTTTAATTGCCTGGTTGGCCCATTCATTCTTTAGTAGGGTATTCTTTAACCTCCATGCTTTTGGAAGTTTTCCAGACTTTTTTTCTGTGGTTGATTTCAAGCTTCATAGCATTGTGGTCTGAAAGTGTGCATGGTATGATCTCAATTCTTTTATACTTATGAAGGGCTGTTTTGTGACCCAGCATGTGATCTATCTGGGAGAAGGTTCCATGTGCACTCAAGAAGAAAGTATATTCAGTTGCTTTGGGGTACAGAGTTCTAAATATATCTGTCAAGTCCATCTGATCCAATGTATCATTCTGGGCCCTTGTTTCTTTATTCATGCTGTGTCTAGATGATCTATCCATTGTTGTAAGTGGAGTATTAAAGTCCCCTGAAATTACCACATTCTTATCAATAAGGTTGCTTATGTTTGTTATTGTTTTATATATTTGGGGGTCCCATGTTCGGTGCATAGACATTTATAATTGTTAGCTCTTCCTGATGGATAGACCCTGTAATTATTATATAATGCCCTTCTTCATCTCTTGTTAACAGCCTTTAGTTTAAAGTCTAGTTTGTCTGATATAAGTATGGCTACTCCAGCTTTCTTTTGACTTCCAGTAGCATGATAAATAGTTCTCCATCCCCTTACTTTTAATCTGAAGGTGTCCTCAGGTCTAAAATGAGTCTCCTGTAGATAGCAAATAGATGGGTCTTGTTTTTTTTTTTTTTTCCATTCTGATACCCTATGTCTTTTGGTTGGCGCATTTAGTCCATTTACATTCAGTGTTATTATAGAAAGATATGGGTTTAGAGTAATTGTGATGTCTGTAGGTTTCATGCTTATAGTGATGTCTCCAGTACTTTGTCTCACAGGATCCCCCTTAGGATCTCTTGTAGGGTTGGTTTAGTGGTGATGAATTCCTTTAGTTTTTGTTTGTTTGGGAAGACCTTTATCTCTCCTTCTATTCTAAATGACAGAGTTTCTGGATAAAGGATTCTCAGCTGCATATTTTTTCTGTTCATCACATTGAAGATTTCCTGCCATTCCTTTCTGACCTGCCAAGTTTCAACAGATAGATCCGTCACTAGTCTTATCAGTCTCCCTTTATATGTTAGAGTGTGTTTATCCCTAGCTGCTTTCAGAATTTTCTCTTTATCCTTGTATTTTGCCAGTTTCACCATGACATGTAATGCAGAAGATCGATTCAAGTTATGTCTGAAGGGAGTTCTCTGTGCCTCTTGGATTTCAATGCCTTTTTCCTTCCCCAGTTCAGGGAAGTTCTCAGCTATGATTTGTTGAAGTACACTTTCAGCCCCTTTCTCTCTCTCTTCCTCCTCTGGAGTCCCTATTATATGGGCATTATTACGTTTCATTGCATCACTTAGTTCTCTAATTCTCCCCTCATACTCCTGAATTTTTTTATCTCTCTTTTTCTCAGCTTCCTCTTTTTCCATAATTTTGTCTTTTAATTCACCTATTCTTTCCTCTGCCTCTTCAATCCAAGCTGTGGTCGCCTCCATTTTATTTTGCACCTCATTTATAGCATTTTTTAGCTCCTTCTGATTGTTTCTTAGTCCCTTGATCTCTGTAGCAATAGATTCTCTGCTCTTTATACTTTTTACAAGCCCAGCGATTAATTTTATGACTATTATTTTAAATTCATTTTCTGCTATATTGCTTAAATTGTTTTTGATTGGTTTGTTAGCTATCGCTACTTCCTGGAGTTTCTTTTGAGGAGAATTCTTCCGTTTTGTCATTTTGGATAGTCCCTGGAGTAGCATGGAACTGCAGGGCTCTTCCCCTGTGCTTTCTGGAGTAACTTGTGTTGGTGGGTGGCGCTGCAGTCAGACCTGATGTCTGCCCCCAGCCCACTGCTGGGGCCACAGTCAGACTGGTGTGTACCTTATCTTCCCCTCTCCCAGGGGCAGGACTCACTGTGGAATGGTGTGGCCCCTGTCTGGGCCACTTGCCCACTGCAAGGCCTGTGGTGCTGCTTCTATGGGAGTTGGCGTATTAGCCAGGGTGCATCCTCAAGGTGCATAGGGGCGGGAGGGGCAGGCTCAGCTCTCTTTGCCTTCGGTGATCTGCTGCAGGAGGGGCCCTGCAGCACCAGGAGCGAGGCAGACCCATTGGAAGGATGGATCCACAGAAGCACAGTGTTGGGTGTTTGCATGGTGCATGCAAGTTCCCTGATGGGAACTGGTTCCCTTTGGGATTTTGGCAGGGGATGGCACTGGCCAACACCTTTTTTCCCGCCGAGCTGAGCTGTGTCCTCCAGGGCTCAAGAACTCTCCCTCCCATTGTCCTCTAGCCCTCCTGCTCTCTGAGCAGAGCTGTTGACATAACATTCCAGATGTTAAGTCCTGCTGGCTGTCAGAACACACTCCATTGGCCCCTCCACTTTTGCAAATCAGACTTGGGGGCTCTGCCTTGCTGGGTGGGCTACCCCTCCACCACCCTGGCTCCCTCCCACCAGTCCATGTAGTGCGCACCTCCTCTCTGCCCTCACTACCTTCTTCCGTGGGCCTCTTGTCTACACTTGGCTCCAGAGAGTCCGTTTTGCTAGTCTTATGGTGGTTTTCTGGCTGTTCTTTCTTTGACTTCAGTGGATGTCCTGACAGTTCACATTGGCCAGAACCAAGACCCACCTAGAAAAACTTGAACTTGGGCATTGACTACCTGGGTTGTCCTATGGCTGCCCTCTTTGGCTTCTTTGGTCACATGTAATAAAAGCATGGAAACTGTGGAATTCATTTCTCTGGGGGAAAAGACTGGCTGATTTCCAAGAGGGGATGATAAACTTCAGTTAGGCAAATGTAGGTCAGAACTTGAAAGGTGGGATGGAACAAAAGTGGAGTGAAAAACTTTCTTTTCCTATTATAGAAATGGAACTAATAGCCCCAAATAACCATAACTACTGTTATAGGCAGTAATTCATTATGCAAACATTTCATGATACTGGATATGTCACTTTCATCTGTCCCAGACCATGCGTTGTTATGGATGTCTCATTCTAAGACACAGTTATGGAAACCACTATGCTGTGCTCAGTGAGAACTAGTAGAGATAATAATTATATTAATGCTCCCTAAAGGACATGGCAGTGAATTTATAGGTGATAAATATGAATGGCTCTGGAGTTTTCTGTTCTCCTAACATCTAGTTAGCTGAGCAGAAAGCTGGCTTACTAGGTCTGAGTTAGGTCAACAGAAAGCTGATAGGAGCTGATTATCAGCCTAAGATTTTTCTTTTTAATGTCACTTCTTCAACCAGAGAACCTCCATTATTATATAGACATGTGTATGTTTCTTGCCTTCCTGACCTATAAATGTGTAGGTCATTATAGGTTAGGGCTATGATGCATAATGATCAGTTGGCTTAAGCACTGGGATGATAAGAGTTGAGGAGAGGGAGAAATTGTATAAATTCTACTTTGCCAGTTGTGTTTGTCCCCAGTAATGCTTAATGTGTATATGTATTGTGTGGCAGTAATGGTGTGTGTTTGGAATTCCTTTGTACATTTCTGAATATCCATGCTTCCACTCTTACTGATGTACAAAACTTAAGTTTTGCTGTGGAATCTATGCCTTAGACAAGGATAACCCCAACTTCTGGCAGAAATAAATTCTCATTGATCTAAGCCAATTATGGTAATCCTATTGTGTTTATCAGTGATTGGTTTGGAGGTGAGCCTATGCTCTTATAATGAACCATGAGACATAAGTGAAGTCTGCTGAAAACTTTCTTACTTTTAAAATGAGATACACAGACTCAGAGTTAAGATGGTGGAGGAGTATGGGAATTCTGAGCTTGTCACCTCTCTGAAACACAGCTAGATCAGCACCAAACTATTTTGAACACCTAGGAAGCTGATCTGAGGATTAATGCAACAATATGCATAACTTGAGTCACAGAACTTGGCAGGTATGTAGTGCGGAGAAGTGAACTGGGGGAGAGAAAAGCTGTAGAGGGTAGGGAGTTATTTTGGTGGAGAGAGGACAGAGAGAGAAAGAGAAAGGGGGAGAGTGCAGCACATTGGGATTTTGCAAGAAAAGCACTTGCCTTGAAAGTAGAGAGAAAGAGAAAGAAACAGAAACACTTGCAGGGGATTGAACTAGAAATCTGTTACCCAAAACCATTGAGAAGGAGAAAGGAGGCTTCAAAACCATCAGGATTCTATAAACAGTGGAGTGCAGGGTTTGAAGATTTGGAGTTCAGTGCCTGGCAATGCTCTGGTGAGGAAGTAGGGTGAATACCCAGGAGAAGTCAGTGTGTTCTAAGGGATCCATATGCCACACAGGAAGAAGTGGTTACCCTGCTTGGAGCTCATTTAGTAAAGGCCACGTGGCCTCCCTGCAGGCAAAGGTCCCAGCATACCCTGGAAAGCAGCACCTTTGCTGGTATTGGACAAAGGCATCAGAGTGCAGTGAAACGTGGTGCAGTTTGTGTGTTGTGATTTGCCATAATCTCTAAACCTTTGCCACTGTGGAATCGCACATTTTCTGTCACATGCCGGCCTGATATTGCTCAGCGAGACCTTCCCCCACAAGCTTGGAATGGGTGTAAGCTGTGGGGGTCTCTCAAGGATGAGGTTTTGAAACACAGCCCCATCTGATATAAAATACTGGAGAGAGGTTTCACCTGGCAGGTGGACAGCTTGGACAACAGGGTAGAGGTGGGGAGTGGACAGAGGCCTGAGACAAAGGAAGAGTGCTTTATCTCAGATTGGTGAGAGCACAAAGATCCTGTACCAGAGACTAGGGAGCTCGGTGAAGCCATTTTCACCTCTACTCGGCACATGGATTCACCCCAGTAAGCTAAGCAGTACCACCTAGTGGAGAATTGAGCCATTACACCAACCCCTGTCAAATGCACACAACCGAGAAGACAAGCACAAATCCTTCCACCTATTGGACTACAGTGTGCTTCAAAGTTTCAGTTCTAGGGGAAACTGGATATAACTTGATTCGGGTTTTGTTCTGTTTGCTGGCTCGTTTATTTATTTATTTTTGTTTTCTTTACTTCTGTTTTTACTTAGATTCTTTTCTTTTTTCTTTCTTTTCTTTCTCTTTCTTGGATAAAGAAAGTAAATTCTTTTTTATTTTTTAATTTTATTTATTGTATTTTTAAATTTTTATTCTATTTTATTTTCTTAATTTTATTTTATTCTATTTTATTATATACATTTTTAAAATGTTTATTTATTTTTGAAAGAGAGAGAGACAGAGTGTGAGTGGGGGAGGGACGGAGAAAGAGGGAGACACAGAATCTGAAGCAGGCTCTAGGTTCTATGCTGTCAGCACAGAGCCCAATGCAGGGATTAAACTCACAAACTGTGAGATCATGAACTGAGCCGAAGTTGGCCATTTAACTTCCACTGAGCCACCCAGGTGCCCCTGTACATTTTTTTTTAGTTTTTAAATTTTCTTAATTTTTTTTCTTTACTTTCCCTTTTTCTATCAAGCCTCTTTAAACAACAAGCCAAAACACACCTAGGATCCTTTATTTGATTTTTTCATTTTGTCTTTAATTTTTTAATTTTAATTTTTAATTTTATTATTTTTTCTTCCTCCAAAATGACAAGATGAAAGAATTCCACCCTAAAAGAAAGATGAAGAAGAAATGAAATCTAGAATTTAATCAACACAGATATAAGTAAGATGTCTGAACTAGAATTTAAAAGCATGATTAAAAGATTACTAGCTGTGGTTGAATAAAGCAGAGAGGACACCAGAGAATCCATTTCTGATGATGTAAAAGAACTAAAATCTAGTCAGGCCAAAATTTAGAATGCTATAACCAAGTTGCAATCTTGAATGGATTCCATGGTGGCAAGGATGGATAAAGCAGAACAGCGAATCACAGATATAAAAGATAAAATTATGGAGAATATAGAAGAAGAAATAAAGAGGGAAACAAAGGCAAAAGGTCACAATACAAGACTTACAGAACTCAGTGGCTTACTAAAAGGGAATAACATCTGAATCATAGGAGTCCCGGAAGATGAAGGGAGAGAAAAAAGGGCAGGTTTGTGTGAGCAAATTATAATGGAAAACTTTCCTAATCTGGGGAAGGACACAGACCTCAAATCCAAGAAGCACAAAGAACTCCCATTACATTCAGAAAAAAAATGACCATCACCAAGGCATCATAGTCAAATTCACAAAATACACAGACAAAGAAAGAATTATGAAAGCAGCAAGGGGAAAAAATTCCTTATCCAAAAGGGAAGACAGATCAGGATCACAGAAGACCTATGCAAAGAAACATGCTGAATCAAAAAAAAATGCAGTGAAGAATTATTTATCCAGCAAGACTGTCATTCACAATAGGAGAGATAATTTTGAAGACAAACAAAAGGAGCTCATGACCACTAAACCAGCCCTGCAAGAAATATTTATCTATCTATCTATCTATTTATTTATTTTACATCCAAATTAGTTAGCATGTAGTGCAACAATGATTTCAGGAGTAGATTGCTTAATGCCCCTTACCCATTTAGCCCATCCCAACTCCCACACCCCATCCAGTAACCCTCTATTTGTTCTCCATATTTATGAGTCTCTTATGCTTTGTCCCCCTCCCTGTTTTTATATTATTTTGTTTCCCTTCCCTTCCTTTATGTTCATGTGTTTTTTCTCTTAAAGTCCTCATGTGAGTGAAGTCATATATTTGTCTTTTTCTAACTAATTTGTCTTTCTCTGACTAATTTGTCTTTCTCTATGTTTCGCCTCGCATACTACCCTCTAGTTCATCCACGTAGTTGCAAATGGCAAGATTTCATTCTTTTTGATTG
Organism: Panthera uncia; assembly: GCF_023721935.1. NCBI lineage: Eukaryota > Metazoa > Chordata > Mammalia > Carnivora > Felidae > Panthera > Panthera uncia. The sequence goes on along the minus strand of NC_064808.1, from coordinate 81,134,695 downwards.
CCGAGTAATACTCCATTGTATATATATACCACTTCTTTATCCATTCATCCATCGATGGACATTTGGGCTCTTTCCATACTTTGGCTATTGTTGATTGTGATGTTATAATCATTGGGGTGCATGTGTCCCTTCGAAACAGCACACCTGTATCCCTTTGATAAATACCTAGTAATGCAATTGCTGGGTGGTATTTCTTATTCAGTTTTTTGAGGAACCTCCATACTGTTTTCCAGAGTGGCTGCACCAGCTTGCATTCTGAAAAACAATGCAAAAGAGATCCTCTTTCTCTGCATCCTGGCTAACATCTGTTGTTGCCAGAGTTGTTAATGTTAGCCATTCTGACAGGTGTGAGGTGGTAACTCATTGTGGTTTTGATTTGTATTTCCCTGATGATGACTGATGTTGAGAATTTTTTCATGTGTCGGTTGGCCATCTGGATGTCTTTTTTGGAGAAATGTCTATTCATGTCTTTTGCCCATTTCTTCACTGGATTATTTGCTTTTTGGGTGTTGAGTTTGATAGGTTCTTTATAGACTTTGGATACTAAACCTTTATCTGATATGTCATTTGCAAATATCTTCTCCCATTCTGTCGGTTGCCTTTTAGTTTTGCTGATTGTTTCCTTTGTTGTGCAGAAGACTTTTATTTTGATGTGGTCCCAGTAGTTCAGCTGTGCTTTTGTTTCCCTTGCCTCTGAAAACATGTCGAGTAAGAAGTTGCTGCGGCTGAGATCAAAGAGGTTTTTGCCTGCTTTCCCTTGAAGATTTTGATGACTTCCTATCTTACATTTAGGTCTTTCATCCATTTTGAGTTTATTTTCATGTATGGTGTAAGAAAGTAGTCCAGGTTCATTCTTCTGCATATCGCTTTCCAGGTTTCCCAGCACCAATTGCTAAAGAGACTGTCTTGATTCCATTGGATATTCTTTCCTGCTTTGTCAAAGATTAGTTGGCCATACATTTGTGGGTCCATTTCTGGGTTCTCTATTCTGTTCCATTGATCTGAGTGTCTGTACTTGTGCCAGTACCGTACTGTCTTAATGATTACAACTTTGTAGTATAGCTGGAAGTCTAGGATTATGATGCCTCCTGCTTTGGTTTTCTTTTTCAAGATTGCTTTGGCTATTTGGGGTCTTTTCTGGTTTCATACAAATTTGGGGATTGTTTGTTCTCTGTGAAGAATGCTGGTGTTACGTTGATAGGGATTGCATTGAATATGTAGATTTCTGTGGGTAGTATCGACATTTTAACAATATTTGTTCTTCCTATCCAGGTGCATGGAATGTTTTTCCATTTTTTTTTGGTGTCTTCTTCAATTTCTTTCATAAACTTTCTATAGTTTTCAGTGTATAGATTTTTCACCTCTTTGGTTACATTTATTCCTATGTATCTTATGGTTTTTGGTGCAACTGTAAATGGGATCGATTCCTTGATTTCTCTTTGGGTCGCTTCATTGTTGGTGTATAGGAATGCAACCAATTTCTGTGCATTGATTTTATATCCTTCAACTTTGCAGGAATTCATGAATCATTTCTAGCAGTTTTTTGGTGGAATCTTTTGGGTTTTCCATATAGAATATCACGTCATCTGGGAAGAGTGAAAGTTTGACTTCCTCCTGGCTGATATGGATGCCTTTTATTTATTTGTGTTGTTTGATTGCAGAGAATAAGACTTCCAATACTATGTTGAATAACAATGGTAAGAGTGGACATCCCTGTCTTGTTCCTGACCGTAGGGGGAAAGCTCTCAGTTTTCCCCATTGAGGATGATATTAACGTTGGGTTGTTCATACATGGCTTTTATGATATTGAGGTATGCTCCTTCTATCCCTGCTTTTTTGAGGGTTTTTATCAATAAAGGATGCTTTATTTGTCAAATGCTTTCTCTGCATCTATTGAGAGGATCGTATGGTTCTTGTCCTTTCTTTTATTGATGTGATGAATCACGTTAATGGTTTTGCAGATATTGAAGCAGCCCTGCATCCCAGGTATAAATCCCACTTGGTTGTGGTGAGTAATTTTTTTAATGTATTGTTGGAGCTGGTTGGCTAATATCTTGTTGAGGATTTTTGCATCCATGTTCATCAGGAAAATTGGTCTATAGTTCTCCTTTATAGTGGGGTCTCTGGTTTTGGAATCAAGGTAATGCTGGCTTCATAGAAAGAGTTTGGAAGTTTTCCTTCCATTTATATTTTTTGGAACAGTTTCAAGAGAATAGGTGTTAACTCTTCCTTAAATGTTTGGTAGTATCCCCCTGGAAAGCCATCTGGCCCTGGACTCTTATTTTTTAGGAGATTTTTGATTACTAATTCGATTTACTCACTGGTTATGAGTCTGTTCAAATTTTCTATTTCTTCCTGTTTCAGTTTTGGTAGTGTATATGTTTCTAGGAATTTGTCCATTTCTTCCAGATTACCCATTATATTGGCATAAAATTGCTTATAATATTCTCTTAGTATTGTTTTTATTTATGTTGTGTTGCTTGTGATCCCTCCTTTTTCATTGTTGATTTTTTTATTTGGGTCCTTTCCTTTTTCTTCTTGATCCAACTGGCTAGTGGTTTATCAATTTTGTTAATTCTTTCAATAACCAGCTACTGGTTTCATTGATCTGTCCTACCATTTTTTTTTGTTTGTTTTGATAGCATTAATTTCTGCTCTAGTATTTATTGTTTTCTGTCTTCTGCTGGTTTTGGGTTTTATTTGCTGTTCTTTTTCCAGTTCCTTAAGGCGTGAGGTTAGGTTGTGTGTCTGAGATCGTTCATTCTTCTTTAGGAAGGCCTGGATTGCTATATACTTTCCTCTTATGACCGCCTTTGCTGCATCCCAGAGCTTTTGGGTTGTGGTGTTATCATTTTCATTGGCTTCCATATACTTTTTAATTTCCTCTTTAACTGCTTGGTTAGCCCATTCATGCTTTAGTAATATGCTCTTCAGTCTCCAAGTATTTGTTACCTTTCCAATTTTTTTTCTTGTGGTTGAATTCAAGTTTCATAGCGTTGTGGTCTGAAAATATGCACAGTATCATCTCGATTTTTTGTACTTGCTGAGGGCTGATTTGTGTCCCAGTATGTGATCTATTCTGGAGAACGTTCCATGTGCACTGAAGAAGAATGTATATTCTGCTGCTTTAGGATGAAATGTTCTGAATATATATGTTAAATCCAACTGGTCCAGTGTGTCATTCAAAGCCCTTGTCTCCTTGTTGATTTTTTTATTAGATGGTCTGTCCATTGTTGTAAGTGGGTGTTGAAATCCCCTACTATTATGGTATTATTATCAATGAGTTCCTTTATGTTTGTGATTAATTGATTTATATATTTGGGTGGTGGCCACATTTGGCACATAAATATTTACAATTGTTAGGTCTTCTTGGTGGATATATCCCTTAATTATGATATAATGCCCTTCTTCATCTCTTGATAGAGTTTTTATTTAAAGTCTAGATTGTCTGATATAAATATGGCTATTCTGGCTTTCTTTTGTTGACCATTAGCATGATAGATGGTTCTCCATCCCCTTACTTTCAATCTGAAGGTGTCTTTAGGTCTAAAGTGTGTCTCTTATAAACAGAATATAGATAGATCTTGTTTGTGTATCCATTCTGTTACCCTATATCTTTTGATTGGAGCATTGAGCCCACTGACACTTAGAGTGAGTACTGAAAGATATGAATTTATTGCCATTATGTTGCTTGTAGAGTTGGAGTTTCTGGTGGTGTTCTCTGGTCCTTGCTAGTCTTTGTTGCTTTTGGTATTTATTTATTTATTTATTTATGTAACTTTTCTCCCCTCAGAGAGTCCCTCTTAAAATTTCTTGCAAAGATGGTTTAGTGTTCACAATCTCCTTAATTTTTTGTTTGGGAAAATTTTTATCTCTCCTAGTTTGAATGACAGCCTTGCTGGATAAAGAATTCTTGGCTTCATATTTGTCTGATTAAGCACACTGAATATATTCTGTCACTGCTTTCTGGCCTGCCAAGTTTCTGTGGATAGGTCTGCTGCAAACCTGATCTGTCTTCCCTTGTAAGTTAGGGACTTTTTTTCCCTTGCTTCTTTCATGATTCTCTCCTTGCCTGAGTATTTTGTGAATTTGACTATGATATGCCTTGTTGGTCGGTTTTTGTTGAATCAAATGGGGATCCTCTGTGATTCCTGGATTTTGATGTCTATGTCTTTCCCCAGATTAGGAAAGTTTTCTGCTATGATTTGTTCACATAACCCTTCTACCCCTATTTCTCTCTCTTCTTCCTCTGGGACCCTTATGATTCTGATGTTGTTCCTTTTTAATGTCATTGACTTCTCTCATTGTTCGTGCTCTTTTGCCTTAATCTCCCTCTTTTTTTCTGCTTCATTACTCTCTATAAGTTTGTCCTTTATATTGCTGATTCTCTGTTCTGCCTCATCCATCCTTGCTGCTGCTGCATCCATCCGTGATTACAGCTCAGTTATAGCATTTTTAATTTCATTCTGGCTATTTTTTACTTCTTTTATCCCTGCAGAAAGGGATTCTAATCTATTTTTTGACTCCAGCTAGTATTCTTATCATGATTCTAAATTCTGGTTCAGACATCTTGCTTGTATCTGTGTTGGTTAAATCCCTGACTGTCATTTCCTCATGCTCTTTCTTTTGGGATAAATTCCTTCGTTTTGTCATTTTAAAGGGAGAAAAGGAATTAATGAGGTAGAAAAATTGAAATTAAAAAATTAAAATTAACAAAATATTAAAATTAAACACACATACACACATTGAATAGATGATGCTAGATCCTAGGTGTGTTTTGGTCTGGGTGTTGAAAGTGGTTTGACAGATTAGATAAAAAAAAAAAAAGGGGGTGGAGAAAAAAAAGGAAATTGTTTGAGAATTTGAAAAAATGAATACACTGATAAAGTGAGATGATGGGGGTAAAATAAAATTTGAAAAAATATACATGAAAGTAAAGATTGGAGTAGAAAAAATTAAAGAAAAATATTAATAAAAACTAAAAATAAAAGTGAATTTTTTCTTTTTCTGTATTTAAGAAAAAAAGAAAAGTAATGAAAAATAAAAAAGTTAAAAAAAAGAAAAAAAGAAACAGTTGGAAAATTTGAAAAGTGAGTACAGTGTAGTAGACTAAAATAAAATAATGGAAGGAAAATAGAATTTGAAAACATTTACATAAAAGCAAAAATATAGTAATAAAAATTAAATAAAAAATTTTTAATATAAATTGAAAGTAAAAATGAAGTTTTTCTCTTTCTGCATTCAAAATAAAAAGAAAAAAAGAGAAAAAAGAAAAAGAAAAAAGGAAATTGAAAATCTGAAAAGGTGAGTACACTGAGGTAGACTAGAATAAAATGATGGAAGTAAAGTAGAATTTAAAAAAAATTGTACAAAATTTAAAAATATAGTAATAAACATTAAAGAAATAATTTTAATAAAAATTCAAAATAAAAACTAATTGTTTCTCTTTCTGTATTCAAGAAAAAGAAAATAATTTTAAAATAGAAAAGGAAAAAAAAAGAAAGAAAATTGAATAGATGAGCCTGCTCAGAGATTGAAGTAGGACTGAAATTGCTTCGTTTTCCCCTAGAAGTCAGTCTATGTAGCTCTTTATAATCTATAAATTAAGCCGGTGGTGAGACGTGTGTTCTTGAAGAGTGAAGTTGGACCAGTTGGGTGGGGCTCAGTGTAACTGCTCCGCTTTCCACTAGATGGCACTGCTAGCCTACTGGGGTGGATTGTTGCAGTGCTCACAGGTACCTCTGTGCATGCATGGGAGCGGTGAAATTGGCACCACCCAGCTACCCAGTCTGTTCTCCCAGATTAGCAATTGCACACCCGTCCTGTCTTCAGCTCTCGTCCACTCCCTGCTTTTTCACTCTCCATGACCAGGCCCCAGGCATTACCTGTTTCCTGAGTTTTGTCACAGATGCGGCTGTTTTCCCCGACCCCTTACTTCTGAAGGACTGTGGCTTTGACCCATTCTGGCCCTCTGTGGGAGGATGTCACTGAGAAATAGCCAAATGCCAGCTGCACCCAGGAACACTTGCTGGACCCTGCTGCTGCCGGTGCTCCAGGACTGCGGCCGGGTACCAGCTTGCCCAGAAAAAGTTCATGAGATAGTGTAGCAGCAGCGTTTCAGAGATTATGGAAAATCACAACACACATCTGGCATCAGGCTGCACCCTTAAAGACCTTGCCCGAGCCTCAGCGAATGTGGCTGCTTTCTGGGGTCTGGTGGGACAAGGTGGCTTCACCAGTCTCTACAAACTGTCCTTTCAACAGTGGAACCACTTTTCCCCATGTGGCTGAGAACCTCCTGGACCCCACTCTGTTCCTGGAGATTCACCCTTCCCACCAGAACACCACCAGGTATTGAGCTGTGGAGTTGCAGCCTTTGTGATCCCCTTATTAGAGTCTTAATGGAATTTAAACCCTCTCCTTTCTCCTTTCTCAATTTTAGTTTAGTCCCTGTGGCTGTTTACAATATTCCACTTTCTCTTCAGCTGCTTTTGTGGAGGGGTGCTTTTCCCGTATTCTCCACTTTTCCCCATCTCCATCCTCTCTCTGCCCGCAAAAGTGGTTCCTTACCTTTTGTGTCTTGTCGCTCCCCAAGTTCAGCTCTCTGTGCCATGTACCTGCTGAATTCTGTGGTTCAGGTTATGCAGATTGTTGTGTTAATCCTCCAGTTTTCTAGGTGTGCAGGATGGTTTAGTGTTGGTCTGGCTGTATTTCATCGATATGAGACACACAAAAAGCTTCCATGCTGTTCCGCTATCTTTGCTTCTCTGGCCCAAAAGCAACCTTATTGATAAGAATGTAGTAATTTTTTATTTTAATACCCCACTTACAACAATGGATAGACCATCTAGACACAGGGTCAATAAACAAACTAGGGCCCGGAATGATACATTGAATCAGATGGACTTGACAGACATATTTAGAACTCTGCACCCCAAAGCAACTGAATATACTTTCTTCTCGAGTGCACATGGAACATTCTCCAAGATAGGTCACATAGTGGGTCACAAAACAGCCCTTCATAAGTATAAAAGAATTGAGATCATACCATGCACACTTTCAGACCACAATGCTATGAAGCTTGAAATCAACCACAGGAAAAAGTCTGGAAAACTTCCAAAAGCATGGAGGTTAAAGAACACCCTACTAAAGAATGAATGGGCCAAGCAGACAATTAGAGAAGAAATTAAAAAATATATGGAAACAAATGAAAATGAAAATACAGCAATATAAATGTGTTGGGATGCAGGGAAGGCAGTCCTGAGAGGAAAATACATTGCAATCCAAGCCTATCTCAAGAAACAAGAAAAATCACAAATACAAAATCTAACAGTACGCCTTAAGGAACTAGATGCAGAACGACAAAGAAACCCCATACCCAGCAGAAGAAGAGAATAATAAAGATCAGAGCAGAAATAAACAATATAGAATCTAAAAAAAAAAAAAATCTGTAGAGCAGATCAATGAAACCAAGAGTTGTTTTTTTGAAAAATAAACAAAATTTATAAACCTCTAGCCAGGCTTCTCAAAAAGAAAAGGGAGAGGACCCAAATAGATAAAATCACGAATGAAAATGGAATTATTACAACCAATCACTCAGAAATACAAGTAATTATCAAGGAATACTATGAAAAGTTATATGCCAAGAAACTGGACTACCTGGAAGAAATGGACAAATTCCCAAGCACCCATACACTTCCAAAACTCAAACAGGAAGAAATAGAAAACTTGAACAGACCCATAACCAGCGAAGAAATTGAGTCAGTTTTCAAAAATCTCCCAACAAATAAGAGTCCAAGACCAGATGGTTTCCCTGGGGAATTATACAAGATATTTAAAGCAGAGATAATACCTATCCTTCTCAAGCTGTTCCAAAAAATAGAAAGGGAAGGAAAACTTCAGACTCATTCTCTGAAGCCAGAATTACTTTGATTCCTAAACCAGACAGAGACCCAGCAAAAAAAGAGAACTACCAGCCAATATCCCTGATGAATATGGATGTAAAAATTCTCAACAAGATACTAGCAAATCGAATTCAACAGCATATAAAAAGAATGATTCACCATGACCAAGTGGCATTCATTCCTGGGCTACAGG
>NC_064808.1:81002315-81126198 GCF_023721935.1 Panthera uncia | reverse complement strand
GACCGCGAGATCGTGACCTGGCTGAAGTCGGACGCTTAACCGACTACGCCACCCAGGCGCCCCAGCACCCTTTCTTAATAAAGACCCTTGAGAGAGTCGGATAGAAGGAACATACTTAAACATTAAAAAGCCATTTATGAAAAGCCTACAGCTAACATCATCCTCAATGGGGATACACTGAGAGCTTTCCCCCTGAGATCAGGAACACGACAGGGATGTCCACTCTCACCCCTGTTGTTTAACATAGTGTTTGAAGTGCTAGCATTAGCAATCAGATGACAAAAGGAAATCAAAGGCATCAAAATTGGCAAAGATGAAGTTAAGCTTTCCCTTTTTGCAGATGACATATTATACATGGAAAACTCGAGAGACTCCACCAAAAGTCTGCTAGAACTGATATGTGACTTCAGCAAAGTCGCAGCATACAAAATTAATGTACAGAAATCAGGTGCATTTTTATACACCCATAATGAAGCAACAGAAAGACAAATAAAGAAACTGATCCCATTCACAATTGCACCAAGAAGCATAAAATATCTAAGAATAAACTTAACCAAAGATGCAAAAGATCTGTATGCAGAAAACTATTGAAATCTTATGAAGGAATTTGAAGAAGAGACAAAGAAATGGAAAAACATTCCGTGCTCATGGATTGGAAGAATAAATATTGTTAAAGTGTCAGTACTACCCAAAGTTATCTACACATTCAATGCAATCCCAATCAAAATTGCACCAGCATTCTCTTTGAAGCTAGAACAAGCAATCCTAAAATTTGTATGGAACCACAAAAGGCCCCGAATAGCCAACATAATATTGAAGAAGAATACCAATGCGGGAGGCATCACAATCCCAGACTTTAGTCTCTACTACAAAGCTGTAATCATTAAGGCAGCATGGTATTGGCACAAAAACAGACACATCGACCAATGGAATTGAATAGAGAGACTCCAGAATTGGACCCACAAATGTATGGCCAACTAATCTTTGACAAAGCAGGAAAGAATATGCACTGGAAAAAAGTCTCTTTAACAAATGGTGCTGGGAGAGTTGGACAGCAACATGCAGAAGAATGAAACTAGACCACTTTCTTACACCATTCACATAAACAAACTCAAAATGGATAAAGGACCTGAATGTGAGACAGGAAACCATCAAAACTGTAGAGGAGAAAGCAGGAAAAAACCTCTCTGACCTCAGCCGCAGCAATTTCTTACTTGACACATCCCCAAAGGCAAGGGAATTAAAAGCAAACATGAACTTTTGGGACCTCATGAAGACAAAAATCTTCTGCACTGCAAAGGAAACAATCAACAAAACTAAAAGGCAACCAACGGAATGGGAAAAGATATTTGCAAATGACATATCAGACAAAAGGCTAGTATCCAAAATCTATAAAGAACTCACCAAACTCCATAGCTGATAAACAAATAATCCAGTGAAGAAATGGGCAGAAAACATGAATAGACACTTCTCTAAAGAAGACATCCAGATGGCCAACAGGCACATGAAAAGATGCTCAACGTCACTCCTCATCAGGGAAATACAAATCAAAACCACACTGAGATACCACCTCACGCCAGTCAGAGTGGCTAAAATGAACAAATCAGGAGACTATTGATGCTGGCGAGGGTGTGGAGAAATGGGAACCCTCTTGCACTGTTGGTGGGAATGCAAACTAGTGCAGCCACTCTGGAAAACAATGTGGAGGTTTCTCAACAAATTAAAACTAGATCTACCCTATGACCCTACAATAGCACTGCTAGGAATTTACCCAAGGGATACAGGAGTGCTGATGCATAGGAGCACTTGTACCCGAATGTTTATAGCAGCACTTTCAACAATAGCCAAATTATGGAAAGAGCCTAAATGTCCATCAACTGATGAATGGATAAAGAAGTTGTGGTTTATATACACAATGGAATACTACGTGGCAACGAGAAAGAATGAAATATGGCCTTTTGTAGCAACGTGGATGGTACTGGAGAGTGTTATGCTAAGTGAAATAAGTCATACAGAGAAAGACAGATACCATATGTTTTCACTCTTATGTGGATCCTGAGAAACTTAACAGAAGACAATGGGGGAAGGGAGGGGGAAAAGTTAGAGAGGGAGGGAGCCAAACCGTAAGAGACTCTTAAAAACTGAGAATAAACTGAGGGTTGATGGGGAGTGGGAGGGAGGGGATGGTAATGGGCATTGAGGAGGGCACCTGTTGGGATGAGCACTGGTTGTTGTATGGAAACCAATTTGACAATAAATTTCATATTAAAAAATAATAAAATATAAAATAAATAAAATACAGTAAAATAAGATAGACACAAATAGGTGTCAATGCTAATGTTTTGAGTCTGCACTAGGTTCCTTTCAGCACCATGTTACTAGGAGGCCAGCATAAGAGCAATTTGGTCTCAGAGGGCTTCAGAGAAGATGAATATACCCCTGAAATAACTGATCCTAGAATCATTCTCATCCAGATTTCTTCTTTTGAGAAATAGCAAAATATTATTGTAAGGAACCTGAATAAAAACTTTCTGTACTGATTCGTACCTTTATCATATTAAAGAATTTCCACACTATTTCTAGTTTTCTGAAAGTATTAACTTTTTTGAAAGTATTATTATTAGTTGTTTGTGTATTGACTGATTTTCTGCATGTATTGAGGTGATTAAATGACATTTATCCTTTGATTTGTTTAAAGATTATTTATTTATTTTGAGAGAGAGAGAGACAGAGAATCCCAAGCAGGCTCCATGCCACCAGAGCAGAGCCCAATACATGGCTCAGTCCCACAAACTGTGAGATCATGACTTGAGCCAAAATCAAGAGTTGGAGGCTTAACTGACTGAACAACCCAGGCACCTCTCTTTTTATCTGTTAATGTGGTAAATCACATAGATTTTTCCCCATGCTGCAAATGAACAGTTACTTTGCTCAGATAAACCCTACTTACTATGTTTTAGCTTGGATTTGCTATATGTACTTAGAATTTTTGCATGTGTATTTATTAGCCATTTAGTATTATTTCATTTCATTATTATTATTTTATTATTATTCAGTATTATTTCATGGTATCATTTACTATGATTTTCTTTCTTTTCTTACATTCCCTTTGTTTGGTGGATTTGCCACACAAAATGGACTTGGTATATTTCCACCTTCTTCTGTTGTCTGGAACCACTTGTATGAGATACAGGTCATTTATTTTGCAAACATCTGTAACTCTGTTTGGGCTCATAGTCTTGCAGCCTCAGAAACAGAAATTGGTTCACAGGGCATTTATCAGGAGTGCTTGGGATCAATACCTGCCCTCACTCATGCATAGGCAGTAGTGGAAAACTGCAAGACATCTGTCCTCCCAGAACATAGATAAAAACAGGGAATATTTGCTTCCTGTGTGTGGTCTGGCTCCAAAAATCTCCAAATGTTGATGTGTAGCATACCCAATTTCATTCAGTTCTAAATACTTAAAAATATGTATTCTGATTAGTTTTTTAATACATGGATTATTTTAAGGTATGATTTTCATTTCTAAATGCATGGTTTTTTAATATATTTTTAAAATATAAATAAAAGTTTATTGTACAAAATTAAAGTCTTCAAAGTATTCAAAGTATTTCAAAGTTCATTAAGGCTAAAAAAACTAGGTATGTTTTTAATATCATCCACAAAAATTCACTTTCACTCCCCTTCAACTATTAAAATGGCCTGACCAAATGTCATCGAAACAAACACTATAAATTCCACCAAATCCCTTAAAGACAACTATCCAATAGGTTATATCTTGGCATAGGTAATCTTCACGGCAGGGGGTGGTATTTTTAAATGCCTGAAAGACAGGGCAGTTTCAGCTTTTCTATTGTTTTCAAATTCATCAAAAGCGTGTCATGCCTCCCAGGTACCAAACAATATCTATGACATGGCCAGGTGAAAAAACAGGGCATACAGGAATCTCTTCAATTCTTTTTTAATCTTGTCGTTATTGTTGATATAAACTGTATGATTTGGTCTGACATCCATGTTTTGTGTTAAACTGTTCAAATAACCTGAGGCCTACACTGGGTTTGGTTTTTAATCTTTTTTTTTTAAATTTTATTTATTTATTTTTTTTGAGAGAGAGAACATGAGCAAGGGAGGGGCAGAGAGAGGGGGATAGAGGACCAGAAGTGGGCTCTGCACTGACAACAGTGAGTCCAGTGTGAGGCCTGAGCTCAAGAACCTTGAGATAATGACGTGAGTCAAAGTCAGATATTCAACTGAGCCACCCAGGTGCCCTGCTTTTTTAATGGTTTTGATGGTGATTTCCAATTCAGTGTTTGTGTGTGGAAAATACTTCTCATAAAATGTCAGTTAGTTGAAATTTTCTAACACTTCTTTGGAACCTAACATATATTCAAATGTGGAAAATAATTTGTATGTGTTTGTTGTACTTTTAAGAGACTCTATAATAATCTATTGGCTTAAGTTTAGTAAAAATGTTATTCAATGTATTTATTTTTGGTCTTCTTGCGAGTGTTTTCAGAGAAGTATATATATTAAAGTCCCTTGTATAACACTGAAGTTGTCAATTTATCTTTGTAGTTATGTTACTTTATACTTTATGTATTTTGAGATTACATTGTTAAATTTACACATGATCAGGATCGTTAGGTTTTATTTGCAGATTTCTTTTCCTCATTTAACTACTCTTATTCCTTAATGTTATTAAATCCTTTTATCTTAAACCCTATTGTGTCACTTATTAAGTGTTACTATACCCACTATTTTGGGGATTTTATTGGCCATCTATAGCTATAACTATTTATTTATATATTTTTCCTGAGATCAGTGAATTATGTCTGCTCTAACCTTAAATTTTTGTTCCCCTTTGCATAGCTTAACACCCTTACATCCAAGTCCCATACATGATCCCCAGACTCCTGTTTAAACAAATTGGTTTCATTTGTTTTCAATCCAAACAAAATGCTAACACTCTTTAATCTATAGACCATTTCCTCCTGGACCAGGCATTGTATTCTGCTAGTGGGCCATGGTGAAATGGGGGATGGCTGGCTTAAGGGAAGGTTGGAGAGATTTGTTCTCAGCCCCATCTGTGTCTGCTGGTACATGACTGAGTCCACTCTCACTGCACCAGTCTTCAACAAATTCTTTCTGATTTTCTTCCCTTTCCCTGAGTTGGACATTCAAAGCTTTTATGTTGTCTTTTCTCCACTTTTCTTGAGCAGTGTACACACCCTACCTACTTCACAGTTTTTGTAACCACCATTGTTGCCATGGGAACCAGTGCCCAGCCTCTTGATCTCCTAGTGCCTGTCTTCCACCTGCACTCCACCCATGCCTGTCAATGGCAATTTGCATAATCATGCCACCCACCAACTCCACCAAGAAGGTTATCTTTGTGTTTACTAAATGTCTTTGTAATTAGTCCCCAAACCTCATTTTAAAGATCTATTTTCTGGGGCCACTTCTTGTATCAGTTACTCTACCAGTTAGGTTTTCAGCAGGGAAGAGGAGGTACACTCAGAAGGGGTAACTGAGGTAATGGGTGAAGTTAAAGAAAACCAGTGAGGGATAATGAAGCACTTTGGGGCTTGCCATTAGCAGGAAATAGGAAAACCACTTCCACACCTACACCTGAGGGCCAAAGGGAGTGAACTACTACCAGAGCTGGCAAAATATGCAGTTGAATCAAATCACTCTCTCTGTAGTCTGACCCTGCGCCTCCTGTAATTCCTGGATTTCACCATGCTAAACTTGGGGCTCCCACAGATTTCTCCCTTCTTTTGTGAGGTTAGGCCCTCACCATGGCCATTCTAAGTGGTTATGCTCTTTTATAGAATCCCATTTGTTTTTGTTTCCATGATATTCCTATTTTTTTCAAACTCTGAGCTTTTTCCCCCTTGATTTTGAGTTTAGTTATTGTTCACTTATTGAAAATAACATCTGTCTTCTCGTTCATTTCCACTGTTGATCCTAGGAGGAAGACTGCAGGAAATGTCCATATAGCTAGTTTGAAACTAGAACTCTATGTACATTCCAATAATAATGTCAAAATTTTCAAGTTTACAATCTCTTATCCATAATTTTGCCATTCAAAAAATTATGTAAAACTTTTTTTTTTCAGTAACCAATTTGGCACCAAATCTTGACTCAATGTGAGTTAATATGACAAAATTAACAAAATTAATTAACAAAACCTTTTATGAATTGACCTGATACTTTTTCATCGTCTTTATTTATCCTCCTTAATATGAATGTTCAGATGTTTCACTGGAGAAATATTACTTTATACAACTGATATAGGTTTATTCTGTTAAAATACTCTTTTTCTATGATTTCATCTTGGTGCAGGTGGGGGAGTTGAGCCGGTACCCTTGGTACTTTGTGGATTCAGCTCCAGGCTCTCCCACTTTGGGCAAGTTGTTCATGCAAAGCCTTCATTCTTCAGATAGAAAATGGCGGCGATATTTTCACTAGTATCAGTTGGTTACTGTGAAGCAAAAGTGAGATAACAGCACATTTTGTCTATTATTTAGCACAATGCCTGAAGCACAGTGAGCTCTCAAAATTTAGAAGCTGTTACTGTTATAATGATCTTGTTCATTTTAGCAAGCAACTCACACATGAATGGGACTGTACTGTGCATACTGTTCTGTAATTTGCTTTTTAAACTAAACACTATGTTGTCAACGTGTTTCCATGTCATTAATTTGATCTTTGTGTTTTAATGGTTTTATAGGGCAATCTCTACTTCCCCTTACAATGCATTCTGTCTGCTACCACCTAAAAGTGCTTGCTGAAATATGAATTTGAGCACATGTATCTCTGTTCCAAACCTTAACTGACTCCTCTTTCCCTAAAGTGTCAAGTCTAAACTCCTAGCATAGTCTGAACACTGCTTCTGTAGCCTCATTTGCCAGGTCCATCACCTTTTATGTTCTGCTTTAGGAATTCCAAAGACCTGTATTTCTCTACTTCTGATGTGTTATGGCCTAAAAGTCCTTCCACATTAATACACCTGGAGAATTTCTCACCCTTCAAGAGCCTATTCAGGTGAATAAACCCTTTCCTGACAGAATGAATCCCTTTCTCCTTGTAATGCCTTATGCAGGGCTCTCTCCATTGTGATGCTTAACTTATGACCTTGACACTTGAACTTCTCTTTACATGATTACCACCTCCTCAAGTCTAAAATTGCCTGAGAATAGGAAACATATGATTGGTCTTTGAGTCTAGCACACAGTATCACCCAGGAGACACACACACACACACACACACATTTTTTGAACAAATTTAAAAAAATGATTATTTCTATACTTTGCACATACTTCTCTAATTCTATATTTCAGAAAGTAAGGTGATATTTTTGGAAACATATCTATTTCCTCTGGTTAAAGGTACTCTGTGGAGGATTATGCCAGATCTCATTTGTTACTGCTTCCTCATTGTCTCGTACACTACCTGACACAACAATAGTGGGAAAGTGGGAAATAGTACTAAATTTAACCATGAGAAGACACATCTCAGAGAATTAAGTAAATTATTGAAGTCATGCATTTAGCCAGTTGAGGAGCTGAGGTTAAAGTTCTGGTCTTCACATTCTGGGGATATACTTTTTCTTCTCTTTGAAAATATCCTTTCTTTAGTTCCCAGCTCCTTGCTGACCAGTTGATGTGCTTCTCCTATACCCACTAGAGGTATTCAGTTCTTTAGGGATCTTCATGTAGCTTTTAGTATCAAAGAGGACTTTGTTTCTCTTTAGTCAACATAAATTTGTCTATCAGGTTGCTTTCAGGGGTTCATTTTTTGTAGTAGTCACATCAAGGAGCTTTGGTAACATCTCTGTACTCATTCAGTAAGTAGACAAAGAACATAATCTAAAGTCTTATACTGGGTTTATTCTTACCAGAGAGTCTGACTTCCACATGGTCAGGACTGCTGTGCAGGTTGCCAGATTGCTTGTAAAGAAAACAGTAGGGAATATGAGTCTTCTTTAGTTTTCTCTTTCTTTGTTTTCTCTGGATATATTTAAAGTAGGGGGGCCTGGAATTAAGGGATGGCCAGGGGAGAGTCTCCTCCATATTCATTTTCTTCCTTTCTATAAGCCAGGAACCTTGCACCTGGGCTCTCTTTATCACAATCCCTGAGCATTTTCTATTCCCACCCACTCTTTATTTTACAGCCCACACACTTCCAGCATCCTTTTGATTTAGTCTCTGTTATCTATCCCCACCTCACCTCACTGAAACCTGAGATCAGTTTTACTTGTCTATATCCCCATATCCTGATTTATTTTGCCCCTTGGCTGTATCATACATCACTTTCTTTTTTAACCAAAGGGAACTTTCTAGACCCCGTCCTAGAGCTGTTCTACTTGAAAGGCCTCTTGGCAGAAAATCAGACTTCTCTTTTTCATTTATCAGTGTTTTTAGGATCAATTATTTGGGTCCTTCCATGGACCAGAGTTATTTGTCTCTAGCTGGAACAGTTTCCAATCTACCATGGATTAAGACTCTTTCTTAGAGTTACTGAACAGGAAGCTACTTCATCAAGAACAGCCATTGGATATTTTCTTGACTTTGGGTATCCCTTTCCTATATTATTGGAAAGCCGGTTTATGGATCATACTTAAAACATAACCATTCAGCTTTTCAGTAACAGCTTCTGTTCCTGAAACCTGTTCCCACCCTGGCCACTAACTCTCTGATGGGTTTCCCTAGGCTACACTCTCCACTTCTGATAATATGGATGTCAGTCCCATTTGTGGGGAGAGCTGCAGGTGTGTACTGGTTCCCACTGAGTTAAGTTTGGATTTTAAAAAGCACTAACTTCAGATCACAGAATTAGTTATAGAGATATGTGAAATTAGAGTTATTTGTTTTATAGATATTTTTATTAATTTCACCCTCCCTCATAAAATTAGAGTACACATTTATTTTGGTGTTGAAAGATTGCTGCAAAGCCAAGACAACATTGGCAACTCAGTTCTAACAGCATTCATATTAAGTCATGCATGTTTTTTTCCCCAGTAGAAGTGTAGTTGGCATA
Source organism: Panthera uncia (assembly GCF_023721935.1). Lineage (NCBI taxonomy): Eukaryota > Metazoa > Chordata > Mammalia > Carnivora > Felidae > Panthera > Panthera uncia. Next base: position 81,117,153 of record NC_064808.1, on the reverse strand, counting down.
ATTTGACTAAAGCAGTTTCACAAAGAACAATGACATGCTGTCTTTTTATCTCAAAGGATGGCCAGTCCTGTCCTCTCTGCCTCCTGCTACCAAAACTCATTCCCAAGCCTCCAGAGGCTTTCCTCCTTCTGAGCCTGTACTCCACACCTCAGGCTAGCTTTTCTCTCATATTAGGAAGATCCAACCCTCCTCCTGCAGCTGCCTAAATTATTTATGTAATCAACAAGCACTTACTGAGGGTTTGCTATATGCCAGGAAGTTTTTAGGTGTTAAGATCCAACAGTGAACTGGACACTCACAGTCTCTGCCCTCATAGAGCAGATATTTGTGGTGTTAAAAATGATACAACAGGCCCCAAATGGAGTCACTTGTGCTAAGCCCATGTCACCAAACTAAAACTTAATACCCAACCTAATTGTAGTTTCAACCTCTCGCAGGAAGGTAATCTTATACCAGTAAATCTGGAATTTCCTGGTCAACACTACTGAATTAATTCAGTTGACAAACCGCTTCCATTCCCAAAAGAAAGATGAGATACTCTGCTCTTTCCTTGTCCCTGCCCCTTTATGTCTATAAAAGTCTCCTGTTGTGTTCAGCACTTTGAGTTCCTTTCCATTTGCTAGATGAGATGCTGCCTGATTCATGAATAAAGCCAATGAAATCTTGAAATTTATTCAGTTGAATTTTGCTTTTTGAGATAGATAGCATGGCTTTATTGAAATGTTTTAGTAGAACGTTGGAAGATCCTAAAATCCTATATTCTCACCAATGTGAGTGCTGTAAATGACGTATTCCTGAATTTAGTTGGCATGATATCGAACCAAGGAAAGTTTTAATATGATTATCTAGTGGTACTAGTAAACTAATATAATTTAAGTTGGAGGCTAAATAATTTGGGCATATTATGCTTATTTATGTTTCTCTGGCTTCCCTTTATGTCTGGACATACTCCAAGTCTATCTCCATTCAGCTGAGTTGGAAAGGGCCAATATATTTAGTGGTCTCACTTAAAAGTCCTCACACCACTAGTAGCAGGGAATATGAAAGTTCTGGCATTAAGACATAGTCAATGTATACCCCACAATTCCTCTACCAGGCTACAATGTCATTCTTTCTCAAAAACCATTTTAAGATACAGTAGAATGCTAGTTTCTATAACAACTAAAATGATATTTTTAAACTTCAATCCAAACTCTGCATATGGTAAAATTTGAAGTTTTAAAAATTGCTGTTCAAGTTTGTTAATGACATAAATAGATTTGGTTTTCCACCCACAGAATTTAGATCAGAGAATTTATTCTCTACCAATTTTAAGATTCAATAGAAAGGAGAGATTGTTGTTTGTTATCAATCTTCCACTTTTGGGGTTGAAGAAATCAGTTGGTTGTCAACAAATGTGCATACAATAAAATTCACAGAGTCCGTGCTTGACTTAGACCAAATGCAATGACTTTCCTCACTTAGGAGAATGTTGTCCAGAGCCATCTTAAGAATAATGAATACTCATTGAATTTCCCCTCCATGGTTGCTTTTGGGCCACTTTTTGAACATTATCTTATTAGAGCAACTATTGTTTACTTATTTGTACTTTTTTCACAGTCCTCTCCTACCCACACTTTTCATGTAACATTTTTAGTTAAAATAATCAGTTGCCTTGAGACTTGCTACTTCTGATTAAAAAAGGCAAAAGAACCCAATCAAAATAAATATTCAAATATGTATTCAGTGGCACTCATAAAAATTCACCTTTTTATTTATGTTAAAAGCAAAAAATGATCAAACTGGTAAATTTGAGGAGATTTATGGGAGGCTTTATTTTGATGAAAATCCAAACCATAAAATTATTAGAGAAATGCAAAGTAAAAGAGAAAGCTAAAAATATGTAAAATAGCAAGATCATTGGACTTGGGCTACATCTAAAGAACTGTCCACCTGGAAAGAACAGAGAGGAGGATTAGTGAGATGGTGACCTCAGAGGCACTGTCTAAATAAAATCTTTTGTTAAATGTAGTTTTGGATTTTAGGACATAACATTTCAGGTAAGTGATAGGTAACCAAACCTAAGTTTGTCTGTCTCATGTGCAGCAAAGCCAATCACTGAGAGATGGAATATGCAGCAAGGAAAGGGTTTATGTTAGAGGCAGCCAAATGAAGAGACATGAGACTAATCCACATCTGGCTCCTCAACTTAGGTTAGAACAAGTTTTTAATAATCGTAGGGGTTGGGGGGTGCCCGGATGGCTCAGTTTAAGCATCTGACTCTTAATTTTGACTGCTGGTTGTGAGATTGAGCATCACCTTGGGCTCCACGCTCAATGTGAAGCCTTCTTGGGATTCTCTTTCTCTTCCCCTCCTCCCCTCTCAAAATAAATAAGTAAACATTTAAACAAAAATAACCATAGGGGTGGGGATTACATACATATTGATGAAAGGGCGGAGAAGTTTATGATTATCCATGAGGAAAGATGGAGCATGTGCATTGAACAAAGACATATGTAACATACTGTGTGTTCACTATGGGGTGAAGACCTAACATTTACATGAGGCAAATTTGGTCCCTGACATCATAATGGCATCTTTCAGACACAAAGAGGAACTATGTGCAAGTTCCCAGATCCAGTATAAACAGAATGGAATCCTGGGCTCCTTATCTCCAGTAGGGAGTGCAGGGCTTTCCTTGTTCACAGGCTAAAACCAGATCAGTGACCTTGATTTGTCTCAGCCCAGGCCTCTGTGGAGACAGCTAGTGCATTTGTTGGTGGGCTAATTTTAACATGCCCTACTTCATAAACCATGACATGGGGTGTTAAAAGAAAAACTGAGTCATAATAAAACTTTTAAAGTTTATTTGAGCAAAAATAAATTCAAATTAGGCGGTATTCAATCTTGCAGAGAAAAAGAAGCTCCGAGGAGCCATACAAATGGAAGACTTTTAATAGCTTGAAAGGAGAGGGTTTAAGGAAGTTATACTGGCAAAAGAGTGGCTTGCTTTATGTAAACGTACTTTCCTTTAGGGGTTTGCAGTGGGTGTATCAGGCAGATTACATCAATGGTGTTGATCAGATGATTCCTAATTGACTGCTTTAAGATTCCATTTCTGGGAGAGCTGAACCTGTAAGTAAGTCTTGGTTTGGGAACATAAAGCTTAGCTTAAGTGACTCCATTTGAGGTCTGTTGTCTTGTTGGATATCTTTTAGTTTCAAAGAACATGCAAATGTGCATTTTTCTCTTTCATTTCCTTGTCAATTTAGGATTATTTCCAAGAGGATGAGGGGAGAACCACAGGCTTTGCTTTACCATTTAAACAATGGAAATTCTCCTTATTTTATTTGTTAATCCAATCTTTGCAATAGCTCTTTTCTTTTAGCATTTAAATTGACTTAAGGATTTGTCAAGTTCTTGGGGTGCCAGGGTGGCTTATTTAAGTGTCTGACTCTTGATTTTGGCTCAGGTCATCTCATGGTCGTGGGATCAAGCCCCATGTTGGGCTCTGCACTGAGCATGGAGCCTGCTTGGGATTCTCTTTCTCCCTCTCTCTACCCCTCCCCCGCTTCTCAAAATAAATAAATAAACATTAACAAAAAGGATTCGGCATGTTCTTGGGAAGGACCATGAGAAACCTCTTCCTGAACAATTTCATGTATAAAAATGAGTATCTTTTTAATGTTATCAGATAGAAATGTTATCAGATAGGATATCAAGATTTGATTTTTAACTGCAATAGGTTTTATTTTGAGTGAATTCTTCATTTAAGCAACTCAGATTCTGGAAGGGGGGCAGGATAAGAAGCATATTTAAAACAGGCTTTCTGCTTTCAAAGGGTTTATAATTTAATGGGGAAGTTATAAGACATTCAGCTACAATGTTAGCTCATGATTTATACAAGTTAGAGGGAGAAAGCATTTCAGACTGGAAGGATTTGAAACAACAGGATTCATGAAGGAGGTGTAGATTTAAGTTGAGTCTACAAATAAATAGAAGGTCTGAAGTGAATGAGAAAAGTGGATCCCAGCCAAAATAGGGGTGGGAGAAGAGTCAAAATGTGTGTTTGGAGAGGCTCCTTATTTTTCAGCTTAAGGTGGTCTGGGGGAGTATGGTGAAGAAAGTCAAATAAAATTGAAAAGGTATGCTGAGCTTGAATTTAGAGGGTCATAAATGCCAGGCTAAGAAGTTTGAAATTTTACTTGATCAGCAAAATACACAAGATGTTTTTAAACAGTAGATATATTGAGGGTAATACATTCACAGGAGAATTTGAAGGGGCAGTAACTAACACAACCAGAAGGTGATGGTAGTAGTCAAATGTGTAATAATTGGAATCTGAACATGACGGCAGGTGAGAATGGGCAGATGTGAGGGACCAGAGGGCTGTACTTAAAATGTCCTCCAGTGTGACTATCTCTGGGAGTTCATATGCTAAGAGATCTTACACAGTCTTACACGGGACTAAGGGACTCACTGGATGTCATTTCTTTCATGGCTTCCCTCCTCTTTCAAGACATTTGGTGAAATTGTAGCATTAAAAAATTATTTATTTAAATTCATGTTAGTTAACATACAGTGTAGTATTGGCTTTAGGAGTAGAACCCAGTGATTCATCACTTACATATAACACCCAGTGCTCATCACAACAAGTGCCCTCCTTAGTACCTATCATCAATTCAGCACATCCCCCCACCCAGGTCCCCTCCAGCAACCCTCAGTTTGTTATCTGTATTTAAGAGTCTCTTATGGTTTGCCACCCTCTCTGTTTTTATCTCATTTTTCCCTCCTTTCCCCTATGTTCATCTGTTTTCTTAAATTCCACATATGAGTGAAATCATATGATACTGCTTTTCTCTGACTGATCTCATTTCGTTCCAAAAAAATAGAAATGGAAGGAAAGGTTCCAAATGCATTCTATGAAGCCAGAATTACTTTGATTCCAAAACCAGACAAAGACCCCAATAAAAAGGACAACTACAAGCCAATTACCCCAATGAGCATGGTTGTAAAAAATCTCAACAAGATACTAGTAAATCCAATTCAACAGTACATTAAAAGAATTATTCACTACGATCAAGTGGGGTTTATTCCTGGGATGGAGAGCTGATTCAATATTCAGAAATCAATTAACATGATGCAGCACATTAATAAAAGAAAGGTAAGAACCATATGATCCTTTCAATAGATACAGAAAAAGCATTTGACAAAATATACATACTTTCTTGATAAAAACCCTCAAGAAAGTAGGGATAGAAGGAACATACCTCAACATCCTAAAGGCCATATATGAAAGGCCCACAGCTAATATCATCCTCAATGGGGAAAAACTGAGAGCTTTCCCCCTGAGCTCAGGAACACGACAGGGCTGTCTACTCTCACCATTGTTGTTCAACATACTGGAAGTCCTAGCCTCAGCAATCAGACAACAAAAAGAAATAAAAGGCATCCAAATTGGTAAAAAAAAGAAGTAAAACACTCACTCTTCACAGATAACATGATATTTTAGATGGAAAACCTGAAAGACCCCACCAAAAAACTGCTAGAACTGCTACATTAATTCAGTAAGGTTGCAGTATATAAAATCAATGTACAGAAATAAATTGCATTTCTATACACCAATAATGAAGCAACAGAAAGAAAAATCAAGGAATTGATCCCATTTACAATTGTACCAAAAGCCATAAGATACCTGGGAATAAACTTAACCAAAGAGGTAAAGCATCTGTATGCTGAAAACTATGGAAAGCTTATGAAAGAAATTGAAGAAGACACAAAGAAATGGAAAAACATCTCATGCTCATGGATTGTAAGAACAAATGTTAAAATGTTGATACTACCCAAAGCAATTTACACATTCAATGCAATCCCTACCATAATAACACCAGAATTCTTCACAGAGCTAGAAAAAGCAGTTCTAAAATTTGTAGGGAACCAGAAAAGACCTTGAATAGCCAAAGCAATCCTGAAAAAGAAAACCAAAGTTGGAGGCATCACAATTCCAGACATCAAACTCTATTACAAAGCTGTTATCAAGACAGCATGGTATTGGCACAAAAACAGATACATATATCAATGAAACAGAATAGAGAACCCAGAAATGGACTCCCAAATATATGGGCAACTATTCTTTGACAAAGCAGGAAAGAGTATCCAGTGGAAAAAAGACAGTCTCTTCAACAAATGGTGCTGGGAAAGTTGGGCAGCAGTATGCAGAAGAATGAATCTGGACCACTTTCTTATGCCTTACACAAAAATAAGTTCAAAATGGATGAAAGGCCTAAATGTGAGACAGGAATCCATCAAAATTCTAGAAGAGAAAACAAGAAGCTACCTCTTTGAACTTGGCTGCAGAAACTTCTTACTAGACATGTCTCTGGAGGCAAAGGAAATAAAAACAGAAATGAACTATTGGGACCTCACCAAGATAAAAAGCTTCTGTACAGTGAAGGAAACAATCAACAAACTAAAAGGCAACCAACAGAATGAGAGAAGATATTTGCAAATGACACATCAAATACAGGGCTGGTATCCAAAATCGATAAAGAACTTATCAAACTCAACACCTAAAAATCAAATAGTCCAGTGAAGAAATGGGCAGAAGACATGAATAGACATTTTTTCCAAAGACAACATCTAGATGGCTAACAGACAGGTGAAAAGATGCTCAACATCACTCATTATCAGGGAAATACAATTCACAACCATAATGAAATACCACCTCACACCTGTCAGGATGGCAAAAATTAATAACACAGGAAACAAGAGATGTTGGCAAGGATGTGGAGAAAGGAGAACACTTTTGCACTGCTGGTGGGAATGCAAACTGGTGCAGCCCCTCTGGAAATCAATATGGAGATTCCTCAAAAAGGTAAAAATAGGATTACGCTATGACTCAGCAATTGCACTACTAGGTATTTATCCAAAGGATACAAAAATGTTGACTCAAAGGGGTACATGCACCCCAATGTTTATTTATAGCAATGCTATCAACAATAGTCAAATTATGGAAAATGCCCAAATGCTCATCAACTGATTAATGGATAAAGATGTGGTGTGTGTGTGTGTGTGTGTGTGTGTGTGTGATGGAATATTACTTGGTGATAGAAAAGAATGAAATCTTACCATTTACAACAATGTGGTTGGAACCAGAGTGTATTATGCTTAGAAAAATGAGTCAGAGAAATTGTAGCATTATTAAATGGCAATTTCTCACAAATACTTTCAATATCATTTTCTGAAAAAGTTCCCAAATGGTGTCTACAGCTGACAAGGATGTGACGCTTACTGCAGAACACCAGAAAGATTTGAGCTATTGTCTGGCATTTTCCAGTTACGCACAGAAACAAAAAATAAAATGCTGGTCAACAAACTTTTACTGAAGGATGTCTTCATGTGACTGGAACCATACTAAGTTCTGGGGGCACACAGACGACCAGAAGACAAACTTTACTCTCCCAGCAGCTCATTGTTCTAGGAGGGTGGACGGACACAAACACACAGTTCCAAAGTAATGGCAGAAACAAAGATAGAAATGTATCGGGTGATACAAGAAATGTTTCCAATAACTAGATAGTGACTCGAGTTGGATTTTTAAAAATTTCTCTTCAGCTCTTCGAACTGAATTCTATTTTAGTATGACTAAATTGGGTAACACCAGATTGCTTTAATAATAAAACATGAGATTTTTCAAGCCTTCTCTTATTCTAATAAAGCTTTCCATGTTCACCATAATTTATTTTGTAGATCTGTTAGTTTAGAAGCATTTTATGATCCGTTTTACTAGTCACATAGTTACACTTTTATTTTAAATACATTCATGTTTTTTCTAAAGCACTTTACTGTGGTTTATGTCACTTGGTTTGTACAAAGCAGTGCTTTGTTTGTGGGTGCCAGTTCATAGATAGCAGCTGAGCCAAATCCAGCTGAAGAGCATTGAATTGTGGGCACTAGTGCAGCCTGAGACCAAACTTCACTACTAATAAGGCCATTCAGATCCCAGCTGTCACCAGCCTGCTGTGTGACTTTATACAAGTCACTGAAACCTCTGTGCCCCAGTGTCCTCATTTGATAAAGCAGGGATCATGATGGTACTTGCTTTATGAGAGTGTGAGAGTCAAGATAAAATAAATGTGAAATACTTAGAATAGTGTCTGGCACATGTGAGTACTTGGTAAATGCTAGCTCTTGCTAAGAGAGAAAAAAATGTGATGAAAATGAATCACTTTCAGACAAAGCTTTTAGTATTCTTACAGATAATTCCCAGTGGATCAGATTATCGTCTTCAAGGAGAGCAGCCTGCTGAAGAGGTACTCCATCAGGGAGACAGTAATTCTTCCTGCATTCTTCTATTGTTTAAAGATCTGCCACTTTTCTGTACTTGAACCTGCACTGGAGCAGGGCATGAAGCCCTTTGCATCTCTGCCTGACCACAATGATGGACTTCAAGTCAGAGGGGAAAATACTCTTGATAGAACCTTTTAACCAAGGATTCTTACCTAGAGCTTTTCATGATTTTCCATTCCTTAACTAATAAATGCATCTAGCAGATTTAGTAAAAGACACATTTGTGTGACACTAAATCAGAGGCAGCAGTCAAGATAGGCTGCCTGCCACCAGTGGCACCTTGTTTGGAGACTCCTGAATCTGATTATTAGCCCACTGAGGGACAGTGCTAGAGTTGTCTACTGCCTTTCCCCTTTCTAGGAGCTACCCTGTGTGATGGCAGCATATCCATTTATTTATATCTAAATTTGTTGGAGTGGTTATCAATTTACTTGAAGTTTGTCTATAAGGAGAAAATTTAAAACTAAGGTCTTAATATTCTCACTAGTAAAAATATGTCTGTCATCTATCCCTCTGTCTTTCTTTATTAACTACATATCATCCATCATAGGTGATACTAATTACTGGGGAACTCCTGAGTCCATTTGAATCCAAAAGCTCAAATGAGTGCTTTTGACTTCCTATAATAAACATCTTAAAACTTAAGTAAGCAAATAGTTTTCTAAAACAAGCATGGTTTATAAGGAAAAGTGGCTAAATTTTCACTTTTACAAAATTTCCTGCTTTTCATTAACTATCAGTAAACCTAGTGTCTTAGTCTACTCAGGATGTCTTAACAAAATACCATATACCAGGTGGTTTAAGCAATAGAAACATTTCTTATAGTTCTGGAGGCTGTAAATGCAAGATTAGGATGCCAGTATGGTCAGGTCTGATGAAAATTCTCCTCCTGGATCTCAGAGAGCCACCTGCTTGATGTATCCTCCCATGGCCAATACATAGCAAGCTCTGTGGTCTCTTCTTATAGGGGCACTAATCTCATCATGAGGTCCTCACCCTCATGACCTCATCTAAACCTAATTACCTTCCAAAGGCCCCACCTCATAATACCATCACTTTGGAGGTTAGGACGTTAATATATGAATTTGGAGAGGACAAAATTCAGCACCTAGGAGGATAGACAACATATTTTGCATGATTTAGTCTTAAAAGTACCTTTGCCTCAACTGGATCTTTGTTCACAGTTATTCTCAAATCACAGAGAATATTAATAATTAATAATCTTTCCTATAAACTTTTCACTGATAATATCAGTTTCTAACCAAAATTTTGTATTTCATAAAGTTTATTATTATAGGCATACTTTAGAGACATTGTGGGTTCAGTTCAAGATCACCACTATAAAACAAATGTCACCATAAAGTCAGTCAAATCAAGTTTTTGGTTCCTCAGTGTATATAAAGGTTATGTTTACACTATGCAGTGGTCTATTAACTGTGCAATAACATTATGTCTAAAAAACCAACGTACAAATCTTAATTAAATGCTTTATTGCTAAAAAATGCTAGCCATCATCTGAGCTTTTAGTGTGTCATAATCACTGATCACAGATGACCATAGCAAACATAATAATGACAAAGTTTGAAATATTGCGAGAATTACCAAAATGTGACACCAAGACGTGAAGTTAGCAAATGCTGTTGGAAAATGGCACCCATAGATTTGCTTAATGCAGGGTTGCCACAAATCTTCATTTCATAAAAAATGCAGGGTCTATGAAGTGCAATAAAGTGAAGTGCAGTAAAAGGAGGTATGCCTGTAAATGTTATGCACATTTCTTTAAGGAGGACAGCCTAAGAAGAAATCAGACCTTGACGTTTCTTATTTTTTTAATATATATTTTATTTATTTATTTGAGAGAGTTAAAGTTTATTTATTTGAGAGAGAGAGAGAGAGAGAGAGAGAGAGGAGAAGAGAGAGAGGGAGACACAGAATCCAGATCAGGCTTCAGGCTCTGAGCTGTCAGCACAGAGCTGGATGCGGGGCTCAAACTCACAAGCCATGAGATCATGACCTGAGCTCTAATTGACTGAGCCACCCAGGAGCTCCAGACCTTAACATTTCTTTTTTTTAAATTTTTTTTTCAACATTTTTTATTTATTTTTGGGATAGAGAGAGACCGAGCATGAACGGGGGAGGGGCAGAGAGAGAGGGAGACACAGAATCGGAAACAGGCTCCAGGCTCCGAGCCATCAGCCCAGAGCCTGACGCGGGGCTCGAACTCACGGACCGCGAGATCGTGACCTGGCTGAAGTCGGACGCTTAACCGACTGCGCCACCCAGGCGCCCCAACATTTCTTATTTATATGCTAATTCATATTGCACCATTCATGAATGTGACAGAATATCCTGTCATCTTTTCTGGAAGTTGCTGTTAATATAGTAGAATAATTTAGGAGAGGGAATTGTGCTTACCATTAAACTGCCAGCAAGGAAGTTTGCACGGTCATGTCCTCAAACCCTTTGATATTCTCCCCTGCTTTAGGTCATTAACTGCTGCAATAATCAGTTGCTGGATGGAAACTGAAGAGGAAAATTTTAATTTTTTAACAAATAGTATCAGGAATTTGGGTCTCCAGCTCCAGTGGCTCATTTGTATTTGGGATGTTGTGTGTTTGATCTTTCTCTTTTAAGACTATGTTAGTTTGTTCAGGCTGTCATAACAAAATATTACGGACTGGATGTCTTAAACAGTAACTTATTTTATCACAATTTTGGAGGCTTAAAGTTCAAGATCAAGGTGTCAACATGTTTCTCCTGAGGTCTGGTTTTGCCTGAGGCCACTCTCCTTGGCATGAATATGGCCACTCTCGTGCTGCTTCTTTACATGGTCTTTTTTGTATCCCTGGTGTCCCCATGTCTTCTAATAAGGGCACCAGTCACACTTGATAGGGCCCCATCCTTATGATCTCATGTAACCTTAATTATCTCTTTAAAGGCCCCTCCTTACAAATACAGTCATAATGGGATTGGGAGTCCAAGACATGAATTTGGGGGGAACACAATTCGGTCTATTACAGAGGTTTACTCCTTAATCTCAAGACATAAACTGACACTTTGTCTGATCAAGATCTTGCTTCACTTTGTACTTCTTTAGAAATTCTACAGATTTAATTGACATAGAAGTCTGGGAAACTTGCAAATTCCTTCCAGGATTCAATGGTAGAGGCTATTGAATCCATTGACAGATGAAACCCAAAGATAGCAAAAAGGCATGGGATCAGTCCCCTTTTTTTTTTTCCAGATATCTAATATCTGTTTTAATTGTACTTTATTTTTTTATTTTTAATTTTATTTTTTAATTTACATCCAAATTAATTAGCTTATAGTGCAACAATGATTTCAGAAGTAGATTCCTTAATGCCCCTTACCCATTTAGCCCATCCCCCCTCACACAATCCCTCCAATAACCCTCTGTTTTCCATATTTAAGAGTCTCTTATGTTTTGTCCATCTCCCTGTTTTTATATTATTTTTGCTTCCCTTCCCTTGTGTTCATCTGTTCTGTGTCTTAAAGTCCTCATATGAGTGAAGTCATATGATATTTGTCTTTCTCTGACTGACTAATTTTGCCAAGCATACTACACTTTAGTTCCATCCACATAGTTGTAAATGGCAAGATTTCATTCTTTTTTGGTGCCAAGTATTACTCCATTGTATATATATAACACATCTTCTTTATCCATTCATCCATCGATAGACATTTGGGCTTTTTCCATACTTTGGTTATTATTGATAGTGTTGCTATAAACATGGGGGTGCATGTGTCCCTTCGAAACAGCATACCTGTATCCCTTGGATAACTACCTTGTAGTGCAATTGCTGGGTCATAGGGTAGTTTTATTTTTAATATTTTGAGGAACCTCCATACTGTTTTCCAGAGTGGCTGCACCAGTTTATATTCCCACCAGCAGTGCAAAAGATATCCTCTTTCTCCATATCCACGCCAACATCTGTTGTTGCCTGAGTTGTTAATGTTAGCCATTCTGACAGGTGTGAGGTGGTAACTCATTGTGGTTTTGATTTGTATTTCCCTGATGATCAGTGATGTTGAGCATTTTTTCACGTGTCAAGTGGCCATCAGGATGTCTTCTTTGGAGAAGTCATGTCTCATTCTTCATGTCTTCATCTCTTTTGCCCATTTCTTCACTGGATTATTTGTTTCTTGGGTGTTAAATTTGATAAGTACTTTATAGATTTTGGATACTAAACCTGTATCTGATATGTTGTTTGCAAATATCTTCTCCCATTCTATCGGTTGCCTTTTAGTTTTGCTGATTGTTTCCTTTGCTGTGCAGAAGGCTTTTATTTTGATGTGGTCCCAGTAGTTCAGTTTTGCTTTTGTTTCCCTTGCCTCTGGAGACGTGTTGAGTAAGAAGTTGCTGTGGCCAAGATCAAAGAGGTTTTTGCTTGCTTTCCCCTTGAAGATTTTGATGATTTCCTCTCTTACATTTAGATCTTTCATCCATTTTGAGTTTATTTTCGTGTATGGTGTAAGAAAGTGGTCCAGGTTCATTCTTCTGCATGTCGCTGTCCAGGTTTCCCAGCACCAATTGCTGAAGAGACTGTCTTGATTCCATTGGATATTCTTTCCTGCTTTGTCAAAGATTAGTTGGCCATACATTTGTGGGTCCATTTCTGGGTTCTCTATTCTCTTCCATTGATCTGAGTGTCTGTTCTTGTGCCAGTACCATACTGTCTTGATGATTACAGCTTTGTAGTATAGCTGGAAGTCTAGGATTATGATGCCTCCTGCTTTGGTTTTCTTTTTCAAGATTGCTTTGGCTATTCGGGGTGTTTTCTGGTTCCATACAAATTTTAGGATTGTTTGTTCTAGCTCTGTGAAGAATGCTGGTGCTATTTTGATAGGGATTGCATTGAATATGTGGATTTCTGTGGGTAGTATCGACATTTTAACAATATATGTTCTTCCTATCGAGGAACATGGAAACTTTTTCCATTTTTTTTTGTGTCTTCTTCAATTTCTTTCACAAGCTTTATATAGTTTTCAGTGTATAGATTTTTCACCTCTTTGGTTATATTCCTAGGTGTTTTATGGTTTTTGGTACAATTGTAAATGGGATTGACGCCTTGATTTCTCTTTCTGTTGCTTCACCGTTGGTGTATAGGAATACAACAAATTTCTGTGCGTTGATTTTATATCCTGCAACTTCGCTGAATTCATGGATCAGTTCTAGCAGTAGGCTGTAGGCTTTTCATATATGGCTTTAATAATGTTTAGGTATATTCCTTCTATCCAGACTTTTTTGAGGGTTTTAATTAGGAAAATATGTTGTATTTTGTCAAATGCTTTTTCTGCATCTATTGACAGGATCATATGGTTCTTATCCTTTCTTTTATTAATGAGATGTATCACATTGATTGATTTGAGAATATGGAACCAGTCCTGTAGCTCAGGAATGAAACCACTTGATCCACCCACTTGATCATGGTGAATGATTCTTTTTATACACTGTTGAATTTGAATTGCTAGATCTTGTTGAGAATTTTTGAATCTAAGTTCATCAGGGATATTGGCCTGTAGTTTTCCTTTTTTGTGGGATCTCTATCTGGTTTAGCAACAAAGGTAATACTGGCTTCATAGAAGGAGACTGTAAGTTTTCCTTCCATTTCTATTTTTTGGAACAGCTTGAGAAAGATAGGTATTAAGTCTGCTTTAAATGTTTGGTAGAATTACCCAGGGAAGCCATCTGGTCGAGGATTCTTGTTTGTTGGGAGATTTTTTATTCAATTTCTTCACTAGTTATGGGTCTGTTCAAATTTTCTATTTCTTCCCACTTGGTAGTGTGTGGGTGTCTAGGAATTTGTCCATTTCTTCCAGGTTGTCCTGTTTGCTGGCAAATAATTTTTCATGGTATTCCATGATAATTATTTGTATTTCTGAGGGATTGGTTGTGATAAATCCATTTTCATTTTGTTATTTTATCTATTTGGGTCTTCTCTCTTTTGTTTTTGAGAAGTCAGGCTAGGGGTTTATCAATTTTGTTTATTTTTTAAAAAAATCAACTCTTAGTTTCATTGATCTGTTCTACTGGTTTGTTTGTTTGTTTGGATTCTATATTGTTTATTTCTGCTCTGATCTTTATTATTTCTCTTCTTCTGCTGGGTTTGGGGTTTCTTTGTTGTTCTGCTTCTAGTTCCTTTAGGTGTGCTGTTAGATTTTGTATTTGGGATTTTTCTAATTTATGGATTAATTTATGGATTGCAATGTATTTTCCTTTTAGGACTACTTTTCCTGCATACCAAAGGGTTTGGGTTGTTGTGTTTTCATTTCATTAGTTTCCATATATTTTTTAGTTTCTTCTTATATGTCTGTTTGACTCATTTGTTCTTTAGTAGGATGTTCTTTAACCTCCCTGCATTTGGAAGTTTTCCAAGCTTTTTCCTGTGGTTGATTTCAAGTTTCATAGCATTGTAATCTGAAAGTGTGCATGATATTATCTCAATTCTTTTACATTTATTGAGTGCTGTTTTGTGACCCATTACATAATCTATCTTGGAGAATGTTCCATGTGCACTCGAGAAGAATGTATATTCTGCTGCTTTTGGATGAAAAGTTCTAAATATATCTGTCAAGTCCATCTGTTCCAGTGTATCATTCAGAGCCATTGTTTCTTTATTGATTTTCTCTCTAGATGATTTGTCCATTGTTGTAAGTGGAGCATTAAAGTCCCTGCAATTACATTTTTACCAATAAGATTGCTTAGCTTTGTGATTAATTGTTTTATATATTTAGTTCCCCTGAATTTGGTGCATAATCATTTATAATTATTAGCTCTTCTTGATGGATAGATACTGTAATTATTACATAATACCCTTCTTCATATCTTGTTACAGTCTTCAGTTTAAAATCTAGTTTGTCTGATATATGTATGGCTACTCCAGCTTTCTTTTGACTTCCAGTAGCATGATAGATGGTTCTCCATCCCTTCACTTTCAATCTGAAGGTGTTCTCACGTCTAAAATTGGTCTCTTGTAGACAGCAAATAGATGGGTCTTGTTTGTTTTTTTTTTTATCCATTCTGATACCCTGAATCTTTTGATTGGAGAATTTAGTCCATTTACATTCAGTGTTATTATTGAAAGATATGTGTTTAGAGTCATTGTATTACCTGTAGGTTTCATGCTTGTAGTGGTGTCTCTGGTCCTTTATAGTGTTTACAATACTCACAGAGTCCCCCTTAGGTTCTCTTGTAGGGCTGATTTAGTGGTGATAAATTCCCTCAATTTTTGTTTGTTTGGGAAAATCTTTATCTCTCCTTCTATTCTGAATGACAAGCTTGCTGTATAAAGGATTCTTGGTTGTGTATTTTTCTATTCATTACATTGAAAATGTCCTGCCACTCCTTTCTGGCCTGCCAAGTTTCAGTAGATAGGCCTGTTATTTCCCTTATGTGTCTACTCCTGTAGGTTAAGGCCCATTTATTTCTGGCTGCTTTCAGAATTCTCTTTATCTTTGTATTTTGCCAGTTTCACTATGATATGTCATGCAGAAGATCAATTCATGTTACATCTGAAGGGAGTTCTCTGTGCCTCTTGGATTTCAATGTCTGTTTCCTTCCCCAGATTGGGGAAGTTCTCAGCTATGATTTGTTCAAGCAAACCTTCAGCCCTTTTCTCTCTCTCTTCTACTTCTGTAACTCCTATGATATGGATATTGTTTCATTTCATTGAGTCACATAGTTCTCTAATTCTCCCCTTATGATCCAGAATTTTTTTCTCTCTTTTTCTTAGCTTCATCTTTTCCATATTTTTATTTTCTACTTCCTATTCTCCCCTCTGCCTCTTCAGTTCTGGCTCTCACCACCTCTAGTTTATTTTGCACCTCATTTATAGCATTTTTAATTCACCATTACTCTTTTTTAGCTCCTTGATCTCTGTAACAATAGATTCTCTGCTGTCTTCTATGCTTTTTTCAAGTCCAGCAATTAACATTACGACTATTATTCTAAATTCTTGTTCAGTTATATTTTTATATGTTTTTATATAAAACATTTGCCATTTCTTCCTGGAATTTCTTTTGAGGAGAATTCTTCCATTTCATCATTTTGGCTAGCTTTCTGTCCCTTATGTGTTTGAAAAGCTTGTTATGTGCCCTTCACCTGCGAGCACCACTATATTAAAGAGGGGTCATACACTGTCCTGGGTCTGGCCCTTTAGGAGGGTTTTGGTTTTTTTTTTTTGGAAAGTGTTACTTGTTCTCTGTTTTTGTGAGTTCGGTTACTTTATCTCCCTACTCGATATTTTGAACCCTCTACTAGGTGTGCTTTCATTTGTTCCTTTAAGTAGCCCTGAAAAGGAAAACAAACAAACAAAACAACAAAAAAGAAACAGAAAACAAAAACACTCAAACACACACACACACACACAACCAGAAACACCAGCTACAAGTAAACAACAGGGTGGAGGTGGTGATGATGGAAGAGGCATTATCCCATAAAGACAGAAATTACAGCGTGGGGGGGGTGGGGAAGAATAAAAATTGACCAGAGAAACTATACAGCTTAATCCAGAGAGAGAGAAAGGAATATAAAAAGGTGGGGAAAAAGAAAAAGAAAGAAAGTTATCTAGACAGAGAAACTATATGGCTTAATCCAGAGAGAAAGGAGGATAAAGAAGGTGGTGTGGAACACGCATCAAGAGTATGGATTAAATATGTCTGCTTAAACAAACTAACAACCAGAGTAACCAGACTAGAGGAGGGAAGAGATAAGAAGGAGAAAAGGAAGGAAGAATATATCTATATAATAACTGTCTGAGGATTAAATCAGGCAATGCAACAGCGCTGGTCTGGAGGAGAGGCCATCTGGTTCATCAGCATCAATCCTGCTTTAGTAGATACACAGTTACCAGGTGAGGAGGGACTTGTTTTGGTGTAGGTGGGTGCTGCCTCCACTGTGGGCCCCGTTGTCACTCCTTGTTGGTGATGGGGAGAAAAATGGCGACACCCCAGTCTCTCCTCCATGGACAAGGCATCTCAAACCACTTTGTTCGAGCTGTCCTCACTCTGCCACAGGTGCAAACAAGGCGGTTTGTCCTGCTCTGCTGACTTCCATGCCCTGGTGCTTGGCTGGGATTCAAACTCTTGCTCTTTTGTGCCCCTGTACTGGGGAAGCACCGCCTTGCACTGCCCAATATGTGTTCCCTGGCTGGCAGGCATAGGCAGGCTTTGTCATGTCCCACAGCACCATAGGGAGGGAATCACTGTCTCCTACTGCAGACTACACCCCTGACCCAGTTACTGAGCTCCCCTCCTCCTCAGGTGCGCGATCCAGGCAGCTGGCCTCAGTCTGGAGAAAGCCCCTCAGTTAGAGATTGGCTCTTTCTCTGACCCTATCCGTGGCTTTTCTCTTGTCCAGATACAGTCCTATGTTTCCCCAGTATCTCTTTCTCTTCCTTTTGTCTCTCTGCAGAAGGGTATCCCTCCCCTCCTTTCATTTTATTTCTCCCAGTTCTCATTTTATCTCTCCCAGTTTGCAATAATGCCTGTCAGGTTGTCCCAGTGGGTCCCTGGAAGCGCTACTGTCTCTTTTCTTCCAAGACTCTCAGAGTTCAAAGTCCTTTAGTTTCAACACTGCTTTGTGAGATGAGAGAACTTTGGATCCCCCTATTTCTCTGCCATGTTGGCCCCTCTTCCAATGCTGAACAACTTCTTACAAATCTGCTAGGACGTGCTTTCAAGGCAAGGCGGCCATGGTCAGGTGCAGCTGCACCTGCAGCAGGGCACTCTGCGGGTCAGCTCACAGCTCGGGATCAGTCCTTTTTTTTAAAATTTTTTAAATGTTTATTCATTTTTGAGAGACAGAGAGAGACAGAGCATAAGCGGGGAGGGGGCAGAGAGAGGGAGACACAGAATCTGAAACAGGCTCCAGGCTCTGAACTTTCAGCACAGAGCCCAACGCGGGGCTCTAACTCACAAACTGCGAGATCCTGACCTGAGCCGAAGTCGGCCGCTCAACCGACTGAGCCACCCAGGTGCCCCAGGGATCAGTCCTTCTTAAAATGAACTAATAACTCAGTTTATGAGCCCTCCACTCTTGGAAAATCTCTCATCTGACTCCACAGAAAATCCTGGGTGCTGGCATATTGGTTATTTCTTTACGAAAGGCACATCAACATTACAGGTGTCTGTGGATGCAGACATCAGATAAGTGGCTGTGATACTCAGTGTTCAGCTCAGGTAGAAGCCAACCTCACCAATATTGTCTATGAAAGATACAAAGATGGAAAAGAATAGTGTAATTCTCTCTTGGTTTTTTTTTTTTTGTGTTTTAAAACTATTTAACAAAATTTAAACCACATACAAAAACATAAGAAAGAAGTAAATCATTCAAAATTCCACCATCCAGAGAAAAGCATTCTTAAAATAGTGGTAATCAGTATCCCACACATATTCTATTTTATATAATTGGATTATTTCTCTTTATCTATTCTTTAATGCCTAATTTCCACAGGAAAATGAGAGGTTGATAAACTTCATGTCAATCAATATAGATCTACCACCTTTTAAACACTTGCATCATATTTTATTGTATATATGTGTTCTTGTTTTTAAATTTTTTAATGTTTATTTATTTTTGAAAGAGAGAGACAGAGAGTGTGAGCAGGGAGGGGCAGAGAGAAGGGGAAGTGCAGAATCTGAAGCAGCTTCCAGGCTCTAAGCTGTCAGCACAAAGCCCAGTGCGAGGCTCAAACTCATGAGCTGTGAGATCATGACTTGTGCTGAAGTTGGTCGCTCAACTGACTGAGTCACCCAGGTGCCCCTGTATATATGTATTCTTAACTGTGGGCACACTGATCATCATTTGGATCATCTCCAAAGTTGTATTATGATAAGCAATACTTTGATGATTATCCTTGGATATTAATGTCTTTTCACATTTATGTGACTAACATTTTAAAGTAAATTTCTACAGAGAGATGAATCAAAAAGAGCATATGACAATTAATTCATATTCTCAAAAAAATGTTGTCAGCATGTA
The DNA here is from genome assembly GCF_023721935.1 of Panthera uncia. NCBI lineage: Eukaryota > Metazoa > Chordata > Mammalia > Carnivora > Felidae > Panthera > Panthera uncia. The sequence goes on along the minus strand of NC_064808.1, from coordinate 81,097,823 downwards.
GAAACTTTTCATGTAAATGATATTTAATTTTTATTTCTTTGTTACTGGTGAGGCTAACTTCTTCACATATTTTGAACCCTTTTATTTCTTCTTTTGTGAATTTACTATCATCTTTCAGTTTTTGTTGCATTTTTTTCTTATAGTATTTCTATGATTTTGTTTTTTACTCATGAATCTGTGATATATGTGAAACTTATGATGTTGTAAGGAATGAGTTTGGGATCAAGTCTTAGTAACATTTCTTGAATAGGCCATTTTCTACCACACTTCTTTCAAAGGAAAGACATTTTGGTGTTTAAGAACATGGACTTTGTTGTTAGATATACTTGGGTTTGGGTCCCAAGTTGGGCTCCCTATAGGCTGTGTGACTTAAGGTAAGTTACTTTTCCTTTCTATGTTTCCATTTCTTCATGTAAAGTTGGGATGATATTAATAGCTACCTCATATAGTTGTGAGGTTAAAATTAGCAAATTCATATGAAGCACTCATCAAAATGTCCAATAACAAATGATCAGTAAGTTTATTAATTAGTAATAGTTATTTTTATCGTAAGTGTCTAAATTTTCAAATATAGTTAAATCTCTGGCATAGTAATTAAAAACATGGATTCTGAAACAGAATACCAGAGTTCCAAAACCTATCTCCAACCTATCTCCAGGCAAAAGCCATGGAGTTACAGAGCAAGGGGCAGAACAAGAGCCTAGCAGGGAGTCCCCTGGAACTCTGGGATAGCCACCAGGTTGCTAGGGTTCAGCAGGGGCTAAGTATGGCCTGGATGTGCTGTCACTTATCACAGTGTTCCTCCCTTTATTTTAAGGGAATCACAGCAGACATTTCTTTTTGCATTTAACTGAACATATTCATACCTGATTATAGTTCCTTTTGTTCTGGCCATGGAATCCATTGATTTTCTGTCTGTTACTATAGTTTTGCATTTTCTAGAATGTATATACACAGAATGATACAATATATTTTCTTATACATTTGAATTTTTTCATTTAACAAAGTGCCTTGAGATGTATTCATATTATGTATATCAGTAAATTTTAATCTTTTTTCTAAGTTTTTATTTCAATTTCAGCTGGTTAACATACAATGCAATATTAGTTTCAGGTGTAGAATTTAGTGATTCATCACTTACATACAATACCCAGTGTACTTCACAATCAGTGCCCTCCTTAATACCCATCACCTGTTTAACCCATCCCCCCAACTACCTCCCCTCTGGTAGCCATCAATTTGTTCTATATACTTGGCAGTGTGTTTCTTGATCTGCCTCTCTTTTTTTCCCCCCATGTTCATTTTTTTTATTTCTTAACTTCCATATAGGAGTGAAATCATATGGTATTTGTTTTTCTCTGACTGAGTTATTTTTAAGCTTAGCATAATACTCTGTAGCTCCATCCACATCATTGCAAATGGCAAGATTTCATTCATTTTTTTATGGATGAGTAGTATTCCGATATATATTCTGATATATATATATATATATATATATATATATATATCAAGTAATTTAAAAACTTTTATTGTTACATAGAATTCTATTATCTGAAGCTACCACAATTTGTTTACCCATTCACCAGCTAATAGGTTTTCAGTTTGTTTCCTGTTATTTGGCTATTATTTATTAAACTGCTCTGAACAGGTCCACCTGGGCAACTCACTTAAGCATTGCAGTCTTGATTTTGGTTCTGGTCATGATCGCACAGTTGTAGATTGAGCCCTGCATTGGACTCTGTGCTGACAGTTCAGACCCAGCTTGGGATTCTCTCTCTCTCCCTCTCTCTCTACCCCTCCCCTGATCATGCTTCCTTCTCTCTCCTTAAGACAAACACACAAACAAACAAACATTTAAACTGCTCTGAACAAACAAGAACAAATTTTTATCAGTGATTTAGGCAAACTGATCTTTTTTTGTTAATGTTTATTTATTTTTGAGAGAGAGAGAGTGCAGGGCAGGGACAGAGAGAGAAAGAGAGAGAGAGAGACATCTGGAGTGGGCTCTGTGATGACAGCAGAGAGCCCAATGTAGGGCTTAAACTCACAAACTATGAGATCATGACCTGGGATGAAGTTGGACTCTTAACCAACAGAGCCACCCAGATGCCCCTAGGCAATTTGATCTTGATGCAGTTTTCTTTATGATTTTTTTTTTCCTTAGAGGTTATTAAACATCTTGAATCTGAGGTAAACACCTTATGCCAAATATGAAATATTTTCCCATTATTTCTTCAAGTAAAATATTTTTCTGTTTCCCTTCTTCTGGGACTCCAATTACACATATACTGGACCACTTGGTATTGTCCCAAAGGATACTAATGTTTTGTTCAGTTTTTTTTTTTTTTTCTGTGTCCTTCATTTTGGATAATTTCTCTTGCTATTCAGGTTCACTGGTATATTCTGTAGTGTTGTTCATTTACCCAGTGTATTTTTAATTTCATATATTGTATTTTTATTGCTGGACATTACATTTAGATTTATTCAAAATTTTATCTCTTTATCATGCTCATGTTTTCCTCAACCATCTTGACTACATGGAGTATAACTGTATTAGCTATTTTAACATCCTTTTCTGCTAGCTCCTTTATCTATGTCACATGTAAGTATATTTCTACTGATTAGATGTTCTCCTGGTTATTCATCATACTTTCCTTATTCTTGTATGGCTGGTAATTTTTTATTGTATGCTGGACATTGTCAATTTCATGTTGTTTGCTGGATTTGCTGTAATTCTTTAGATATTTTTGGATTTTGTTATGGGATACCACTATGTTACTTGGGATTAATTCAATCCTTTCAAGGATTGTTTATAAGCTTTGTTAGAGGAAGTATATATTGCAATATCTTTATTAGGACTTTACCAGGTTCTCCAGGCATTAAGAGACTGTCTTCCCACACTGGTTGGTGAAATGTGAACTATTCCTAGCCCTATGCAAACCCAAGGATTTTTTTTTCCTGCTTAATCCTTTTTAGTGGTTCTTTCCATGGCCTTGGTAGTTTTTGCATATATATTCCCAGTTCAGAACTCAGTCAAAGACCCATGGGATCATTTCTGTAGCTCTCTGGAACACCCTGTTGCAGATTTCTCTTCAGTACTTTGTTCTATAAAGTATTTGCCTTAGTACAATTTAGCTGCCTTGGCCCTCCTGAATTTGGATCTCTATCTCTTCAACTTAGCAAGGATACTGGGCTCTATTTGTATTGCTCTCACTGTGCTATACCCTGGAAACTGATTTTAGGCAGTAAGCTCATGCAGTCATAGGGCTTATCTTTTTGGCTTCCCTTATCTCAAGGATCACATCCTGTGCTGCTTTCTGTCCAAATCTGAAAAACACTGAAATATTTTTGTCTGGTCTGGTTTTCTAGATTTTTAAGGCAAGAGGGTAAGTCTGTTCCATTACATGTTACGTCTTGTTGGATAAAGTCCTCTATTTAGATTTTAAGATTATGGAAACTAATTTTTATTTTACTTAAATTCCCAAATTTACTGAAGGATATGTATGAAAAACTGAATAATATATTTTTTGCTATAGTAGAGATAATTAAGAGTGCTGCATTAATTTATAAGAAGTTTTCAGAAATTGGAAAAAAAATATATAAATATAAGAACCAGGCAAAAAGCCTGAATTTTTCTAGAATGTTAAGTAATAACGTTAAATAAAAGTTGTATGATCAGCATAGTCAATATAATATATATAATGCAATATAATATAATTTGTTAGTTATGATTTTGATGCTTCAGGTACTAATGTATTTTTATCCAGAAAAACAAATACCGTAGATCTTTTATTGTATTTAAATTTTTTCTTGCAGGTATTAGTAGCATAGTGAGAGAAACTATGTCCTAGATTCATTATAGGTATTCTACTCTAATATTTTCCCACCAATACAAAGGCATCTGGCACATTTTCTATTACAGATTATTTCCATTTCTTATTTCTTAAGATTATTTTAGCGTTTTATTCCTTCTATCTATCTTTTCCTCCTGAATACAACCTGAATAAGCTAAAAATCTACTTTCCTTTCTGCAACCAAATACATGAGTTTTACTTTTGAGACATCACCAGATGATATAATCTGTTCTAGAAGTTATGGTTTTAAATATTTTTATTATCCTTGCTTATATCTTGGTGTAACTACTTTTTAATTTATTTTTTCTTCTAATGTTTATTTTTGAGAGTGAGAGACAGACAGAGTGTGAGTAGGGGAGGGGCAGAGAGAGAGGGAGACACAGAATCTGAAGGAGGCTCCAGGCTCTGAGCTGTCAGTACAGAGCCCTATGCAGGGCTTGAACTCACAACCATGAGATCATAACTTGAGCCAAAGTTGGATGGTTAACCAGGTACCCTATTACTTTTTAATTTCTATGTGCAGGATAGTTCTTTCAAAATTGAAAGTGTGACAGGTTGTATACACATTTCTTTTAGGTTTAGGTTTCAATACTAATACTCCAAATAAAATACCAAGCTGTCATTTAGAACATGGACTCCCTTTCCTCACCCAGTGACACCAAGACAGGCACAATAGCAACAGCTTCCAATCGCAGGGGCCACTTTGGGGAGTCTCTCTCTCTTTGCAGTCCTGAGACACTCCTCTTCTGTTCAAGGACACCAAAGACACCAAGGCATGCAGGAATATAATCACAACAGGGGACAGAGGGAAAGATCCAAGAACCTGAGAATAAAAGATTTCACCCAATATTAACAGCAGAGAGCAAATAAGTTAAATAACAAAAACAAAACCAAATAAAACACAGAAACTCAGGGGCCTGTGGGAAACAAGTAATAAAAAACATCTAACATTTATATCATTTGGAGTCCCAGAAGGAGAGGAAAAATAAAGTTGGACTGTTGGGGAACCTGGTGGCTCAGTTAGATAAGTGTCTGACTCTTTGTTTTGGCTCAGGTCATTATCTCATGGTTTATGAGATCAAGCCCTGCATGGGGTTCTGTCCTGACAGTGCAGAGCCTGCTTGGGATACTCTCTCTCCCTCTCTCTCTGCCTCTCCCCTGCTTGTGCTCTCTCTCTATCTCTCAAAATAAATAAACTTGAAAAAGAAAGTTGGGTTGAAAGAGTTTTTGAAACAATAATGTTTATACAATCCAAGGAATATACTCCACAAGTTAAGGGCTCAGTCTCACATGATTGTCCTCCACTCACCCCATTTCAGATGCCAGTCCCAGGATGTCACTTGTTCTTCTGATTGGCTATAAATCAGAATTCTTCATGACTTTCTTCTATGCTTGTTAATTTGCTAGAACAACTCACAGAACTTCAGGAAACACTTAGGTTTACCAGTTTATTATAAAGGATACACTTCAAAAACAGCCAGGTGGAAAAGATGCATAGGGCTAGATATGGGGAAGGAAGCTCAAGCTTCCATGCTTTTTCTGAGGCTACCACCCTTCCAGCACCTCGATGTGTTCATCAATGTGGAAGCTCTCTGAACCCCTTCAGTTAAGGTTTCTATGCAGGCTTCATTATATGGGCATGGTTGATTAAATCATTGGCTATTGGTAGTTAAGTCAACCTTTGCCTCCTCCCCTACCTTTTCCTCAGAGGTTAGAGTTGGGTGGGTGGGGGGATTCTGAAATTCCCAACTCTCTAATCAGATGGTTTGGTCTGCTGGTAACCAGTTCCTCATCCTTAGGGGCTTTCCAAAAGTTGCTTCATTAACACAAATTCAGACATGTTTGAAAAAGGCTTGCTATGAGTAACAAAAATTGCTCTTCTTATCTTTTTCACTCAGGAAATTCTAAGTGTTTAGGAGTTTTGTGGCAGGAACTGGGAATGAAGACCAAACATATGTTTCTCATTATATCATATAATATCACACATCTGCAAATTCTATATCTGGCAAAAGTATGTTTTAGGAGAAAATTAAGATAGTAATGTTATAGAAAGTGAAGACAGGATCCAAGTAATTCACAAAATCCAATACCATTCATAATAAATACTCTCGGCAAATTAGGAATAGAGAGAACTACTTCAACTTGATAAACAACATATACACAAACCCCACATCTAACATCATTTTTAATGGTGAAAGACTGGACATTTTTTGCCCAAGTCTGGGAACAAAGTACGATTCAACATAGTACTAGAAATTCTAGCTGCCACAATAAGATAAGAAAAAGAAATAGACATACAGATTGGAAAGAAAGAAATAAAACTTTCTGTATTTGCAGATGGCATGATTGCGTCTGCAGAAGATCCCAATGAATTGGATCAATTCCTCAAACTGCCTGTTAGAATTAGTAAGTGAGTTTACCAAGGTCACAGAATCCAACATCAATACAAGAAACCTAATAGAATGTCTAGATGCTAAGAATAAACATGTTGAAACCAAAGTTAAAAATATAATACCGTTTAAAATCACTCAAAATAAGTTGCTACACTGAGGTATAAACCTGACAAAAGATGCAGAGGATCTGTGTGTAAAAAAAAAAAAAATCACAAAATTCTTACTTAAAAAAGCGAAAGAAGACCAAAAGAGATGGAGACACATACCACGTTCAAGGATTTGAAGGCTAAACATTGTAAAGATGCCAAATCTCCATAACTGGATCTGTAGGTCGATTGCAATTCCTATCTGTGTTTTAGCATGGCTTTTTGTAGAAATAGACAAGCTTTTCCTACATTTTATATGGAAAGGCACAAGCCTTAGAATAGTTATGTAAGGGATGAATCACGGGAATCTACTCCCAAAGCCCAAAACACACTGTATACACTGTATGTTAGCTAACTTGTCAATAAATGATATAAAAAATAAATTAATGTAGCTTAAAAAAGATCTTGGCAAAGAAGAATAAAGGTTTGTAGCTGTTAAAACCACATTTATAAAACAGGATATCTTCAAAGAAGTTGAATATCATGCTTCTGTGTAAGATGTAGGAAGTCCCAAGAGTCCATTGCTTCCAACCTAAGAATGAGAAAAAATGGATAATCTACAAAGTTGCTGACAAATTATACCTTGTAAAGAGTGAGACAAGAGAGGGAAACCCATAATAGTCTCTGAAAACTATAGTCTGATTTCAACCTAATGCCACAGGTTTTGTTCTTTCAAATGGGAGAGAAAAAGTAACAGCTTCAAAGAGAAAACTCAGAAGACTTCTCTTCATTACAGGAACTTCAAATCTGGCAGGTTTCAAATTGGGTTAATCAACTCAAACTTTTGCCACTTCCTGTGTTTCTCATCTCAATACATGTCACCACCACCTACCCTTAGGCTGTCACTTAGGCTGACACACAGTGTCAACCCAGACTCCTCTATGTATCATCTGCCTCATTCAATCACTTAATAAAACCTACCAGTTTTACTTCCCCAAATTTTCTTAAATCAACTCCATCCTCTTGCTTACCACCATGAGAACATCCCCAGCTCTTATCCTGTGATCACCAGGTCTATGTGGGTGACTTGTCTGTTTCCCATCTAGCCTACATCTTGCAATCACCTAATCTCAAGAAAATTAATATCTGACTTAGTTTCTGAGAAGAGATTGAGCTGCTTAGCATTTGCTTCCACTGCCCTTCCTGGCCTGCTTCCTCCCAATCTGATCTCTCCAGCCCTGTCTCCTGCTGGTTTGTAACCAAGGAATTCCAAGCTGTAGTTCTTGCATATCCTATGTAGACACTTTCAAGCTGACCCACTGGTAGGAACAGCACTCCCTTCTTTGCTCTGATAATACTCTCATTTTACAGATTCGGTTTGGTTAAACTATACTCCAGCGTAGCTGGTGTCCCTCACCTAGACAAGTACCCGGGTGAACCTGTATTTTGGTATTTGCCCATCATTTTGAAACTATTCCTCTGTGCTCACACCCCACCCATTGCTCTGAACGCGCTGTCTGCAGCCACAGGGACACTCACCACAGTCCCTGAGCCCGTGGAACACGCGTAGGCTAACTTGTCCTCTTTTCCTCCCACTTACCTCTGCCTTTCCGTCCCGTCAGTCTGGTGACGCACAGTATAGGAAAACCAAGGTCATAGCGATAACTCAAGACCCTCCCACGTTACTTGCACAGGCTGAAAGGCATCTGCTCCCACAGGCAGTTCGGACTCACTGGGTCCGATGCGGAGCTCTGCCCTTCCCGCCACCCAGAGCCTGAGACTTACTGGGCACTGCCTGGCAGGCTCCCTGGCCCCGGTGCGCGGCGTCTGGGTCCGCGGAGATGCGGCGGGAACAGCGCTGGACTAGGCTCTCGAGCGGCGCGTGATGGGCTCCCTGCAGCGCTTCAGGTGACCTTCGGCACCATTGCCCTGGCCAGCCCACAGTCCCGCCTGCCGTTCCAGGAGCCGGGGATTTTGCGCCCAGCTCGCCTGCCGGATGCCCTGACCGCACAACCCGGGAGGCCTCCTGGACCTCCCTCTTCGTTCTGTTAGTCAGCCAGTCATCCACAGGCATTTATTTCGCTGGGCACTGGGGGCAATACGTGGAGCAAAGGCCCCTTTGGACTGGGACGCCCCCGTGGGTCCTCCTATCTGCTTGAGCCTCTCCTCATCGACTCCTCTTTCATACCTTCTCTCTTCCAGTTCTTTCTTCTGCCCACACCTTAGATAAGCCAGTCCTGGTGAGAGTCTATCCATTGCCCAAGAGAGAAAAGAATCAGCGTGTGGATGGTGACATAGTGCTCCAGTGATCAGGCCCTGCAGCCTTTCTGAACTTGGTGGATGGAATGCTTCCCCCTGTCCCTGATCTTTTCCTTACCCTTCCTCCCTTACTTTTCTTCCAGCTTTTCCCAGGATCCCCTTGCCCAGGTGCCATGCCTGTCCTGTCCTGTTCCTGGCTGCAGGCTTCTAGGACTCAGTCTATCCTCAGCTTTCTAGATGTACTGAGGTGGGCTCTGGGACAGCCCTGGTGGTGCAGGGGACCTCAGTGGACTCAGATAAAGCCCCAGCCTCCCTGCACATTAGGCTAACCTCAGAGACCTGCCTTGATGTGAGCATCTGTGGCTTTTTCCTCTAACTTGCCTCTAGAGTGGCATTTTGGTCCTTACAGCTTGATGAGTCCAGTGTTTTCCCCTTTTCATTGTCATTTTTTCTCTTTCAGCCTGTGTTTCTCCTGGAAAAGAATCGTGTGCATCTTTTTCCTGCCAGTTATCTTATCAGGTTTTGCTCCTCGAGTGAAAGACAAAGAGGATCTTATATTTGCAAATGCACAGCTACAGCCAGCCCAGTACAGGTTTGCCTGAGTGGGGAGGGAGGGGAGCCTTTTCTCCTTTTTTGGAGAGAATTATATCAGAAGCATGCCCACAGCAACTCCTGCTACAAGAACTTCCTTCTCTGGCAAGGCTATGGCAGCCTCTCCTCTCTTTCTCTGTCTCTCAGCATGTTTAATTGGTCTCACCTGACCCCCCTCAAGCTGATGGACAGATCTGTGGGACTTCAGACTGAAAGCAGAGTTGGAAGTAAGCCGTACTTCACCCTCGGGGGTCACAAGTTCCTGATTTTCGGGGGCTCCATCCACTATTTCCGGGTGCCCAGGGAGTACTGGAGGGACCGCTTGCTGAAGCTGAAGGCCTGTGGCTTCAACACCCTTACCACGTGAGTGCTGGTCCCCTAGCTCTCTGTGACCTTTCTACCCCACAGGGACTCCTGATGTCTGCATCCAGGCTCCGAGCCTCTGGTTTTGGGATTGCCTGTCTGAGAATTTACCTTCTGATAGTCATTTCTAGCATGTGCCCTTTAAGTGTCACATCTCACAGTTTGCTGTGGTCACAGCCTTGGATAAGGGTTAATGAGAGAAACAGAAGGAATAAGTGATTTCCACAGTAATGTCTCTAATAGGAGAGTCACTGGGTCCGTTAGGAGCACTCAGCTTAATGACAAATGCTTAAAGTATATTTACAGATAAATATGTGGTATTTTAAAAACAATTTTTATGCATTTAAAGTGAGCTTGTAAAGGAATAATAGCATGAATAAAATGAACATGTAAGGAAATACCAGTATCACTCAAGTGAAGTTTAATGTCATTAATAATTAAAAGCATAGAGATTCAGAAAGACCTGTCTTCAGTCCCAGCTCTGCCTCAAACCATTGCCTCCCAGAGCCCTGATGTCCTCTTCATCCATAAGTAAACAAAATAAAAATTGCTTCAAGTTTGTCTTGATGATTAAATGAGATAAAACGCTTACCTTACGTATGTGAAAAATGCCTATCACAATGCCTGTACTCATTATGATGGCAAAAAGAAATACAAACCTAGTTTAGTCAATCAGAAGAATTTAAACATAAATGTAAAATGATTAAATGTACATTTAACATGATAAATTTAGCGTGATCTTTAACATGATTAGGTGTATAGTGACAAAACGTAACATGTATTTAGGGTGTATTGATGGCTGGGCATTTGTAATCATTTTCACAAAATCATTTAATCCTCCAACTAGCTGTCCTGTGGACCGGATAGTGTCATTCTTACTGTGTGAGGGACAATAACAGAAGAATAGAGGGCTTAACTAGCTTGCTCAGGGTGAGTCTCCTCCCACAATTGCCTCAAGGTGTGACCATGCAGTTGTGAATGAGGATGTCACCAAAGTCATACCTAGGCATAGACTCCTGCCTGTGCACAGATGGCCAGTCACATAAAAACTAGCCCAAAATAAAAATCACATTTGAATTAGGAACAGTGGAGATCCTTTCATAACAGACCTATTTACAGAAAAGTCTTGAGATTCAAAAAATTGGGAGTCAAGAAAGGTGTGTTGAAGGGTGAGCCAAAAGAAACAATTCCGTGGAAGGCAGAACTGTGACAGGTGTATGGGAATGGTGTTTCTGAAGTCAGAGAAAAGGCGGGAACGCCCACCCTTAGTGTAAGGATACCACCTTTGATAGAGGATGGAAATTGTGACTTAAATATATCTACGCTATAAAGTAAGTCAACCAGTTTTAGTTATTCAGAGAACATGTATATAGTATTTGCATTCAGTTGGGCATGTTCTAAACCCTGGAAGATATTAACTCACTTCATCACTATAGCAATACTATGTGGTGAATAGTATTATCACTATCTTTTGTAGGTGAGAAAACTCAGGCAGAGAGAGGTTAAGGCACTTTCTTGAAGACACAGTGTTAGTAATTGTGGAGCTATGCTTTGAGTTCAGCCCAGCACCTGGTTCCAGCTGCTAAGCAATTCAACTGTCTTTCATAATTGTGGACTTTACTTGGAGATTGAGGAAGACATTCACAGAGCTTTGCAACCCTGCTTGTAAACTCTTGTAAAGTCTAAGTCCCCTTTACAGGGCATTTTATCATTTTATGATGCAGAATGTATTTTTCTGTTTTTTGATGAGACGTTTGGTTTGTCACCAGCGATTAGAAGGGTCTATTGTCTTCATGGTCAAGCTGTGGGGTTTTATTAGTTAACATCAGGAAAAAGTAAAGGCAGTTCTGAAAGGCTTAAAATTAAATTATATGAAGGGAAAGAGCAGAAAAGTGTTAGCAAAATGCTATGGGCTATGTAATTTAATGTTTTACATCTGTAGCTATATTAATTATGTTAATTCCATAATAGTTGAGTTCCCTTCCCTTTCTGGGTTAATTCTACATTGGTTGTTACAAAGTATACTTACGATGCATTGATTTTTTTAAAAAGAAAGAACCACCAGATGTCCTCACACACCTACACCACTGACCAGATATATAGCAGGACCATAGTAATACAAAAACTGCACTGGAGATCACAGAAGCCCCTTTCCTCCTGAATGTCCCTCCACCGCCCTCTTGTGGCAAAGCTAAAGGTGGTACTCAGTATAAAGGAGAAAATGCTTCAAGGGCTGGCTCCATTATTGCAAAGCTGATACTAAAGAGTGAATATGAAGCTGGGAGGCACTAAATTAATAATTGGCTTATCTAATATACAAAGGATTTAATAATAAATAATCGAGTTTTATTTAGAGGCTTTTCTGCATCTATTGAAGAAATTATATGGTTTTTCTTCACTCATCTATTGAAATAGTAAATTATATGGACATCTTTTTCTGATATTCAACCAATCCACGGCTCTGCAATAGGTTCTATTTGATTAGGAGACATGAACATGTGAATGTGCAAACACACACACACACACACATAGATTGCTAGACTTGACATATTCATGTTTTATTTCAGATATGTGTGTTTATGATTATAACTGAAATGGATTTAAAATTGTATTTCTGTTAGTATCTTGCCCACTTTTGATATCAATCTTATAATAAACTCACCAAGTGACTATATATGTATATATTTCTCTTCTCTGAAACTATCTTGCAAAAGAATTATCTTTACCGTGAATGTTTCTTAAAATTCACCTATAAAACCTCTGTGATTACTGTCTTTTGTGGTTGTGAGGTGAAGTTTTTTGGGGTAGTATAACTTTGTTGAATGGTTATTGCTTTTTCTCCTAGTGTATATACTATTTTTATTCTATATATCGTTTTTTTCTTTTTCTTTCTTCTTCTTGTGGATTGACTGGGACTTTTAAAAATTCTTTCTTGCACATCATATGGTGTATCAGCCTTTTTTCCCCCTTTAATCTTTAAATGTTTAGTCTTTTCAAAGAACTAGCTTGTAACTTTATTAATATTCTCTGTATCTTTTTGTTTTCTATTTGATAGTTCCTGAATTATGTATAATTTCCTTTCTTCTACCTTATTTGGTTTAGCATTTTTCCTCCTCTCCTCTTCTCTTCCTTCTCCACCTCCTCTTTTCCTCCTTCTCCTTCTCTTTCTCTTATTTTCTTCTTGTCTCCTGAGTTGAATAGTTGAGCTCACTTTCTTTCCAGGATTTTGCTTTTTCTAATATATTTATTCAGAGATATGAGTGTACCTCTAATTATTGCTTTGGTTACATATCCCATACATTTTGCTGTATAATACTTTGAATGTCATTTGTTTTCAAACATTTCAGCTATTTGGGAATATGCTTTCTGATTTATTTATTTATTTATTTAACTTTTTATCATTTTCAAGCATAATTTTCTAGTGTAGCAATTGCCTTGGGATCACGGACATTTTTGAAATTTGTTGAGATTTATTTTGTATTTTACAACTGTTGCATGTGTTTTTTAAGAATGTATGTACTCCACATGTTGGCTACTGAGGTTTCTATGTATTTCTTAGATTGGGCCTTTCATTTGTGTTATTCAAATATATATCCTTACAACTTTTTGCTATTATCTTAATTTCTTAGGGAAGTATTTTATTTTATTTTATTATTTTTTTTTATTTTTTTTTTATTTTTTAATATATGAAATTTACTGTCAAATTGGTTTCCATACAACACCCAGTGCTCATCCCAAAAGGTGCCCTCCTCAATACCCATCACCCACCCTGCCCTCCCTCCCACCCCCCATCAACCCTCAATTTGTTCTCAGTTTTTAACAGTCTCTTATGCTTTGGCTCTCTCCCACTCTAACCTCTTTTTTTTTTTTTTTTCCCTTCCCCTCCCCCATGGGTTTCTGTTATGTTTCTCAGGATCCACATAAGAGTGAAACCATATGGTATCTGTCTTTCTCTGTATGGCTTATTTCACTTAGCATCACACTCTCCAGTTCCATCCATGTTGCTACAAAAGGCCATATTTCATTTTTTCTCATTGCCACGTAGTATTCCATTGTGTATATAAACCACAATTTCTTTATCCATTCATCAGTTGATGGACATTTAGGCTCTTTCCATAATTTGGCTATTGTTGAGAGTGCCGCTATAAACATTGGGGTAAAGGGGCCCCTATGCATCAGTACTCCTGTATCCCTTGGATAAATTTAGGGAAGTATTTTAAATCTTCCCTCTATGGCTATGGATTTGTCCCCTTCTCTGAGTCAGTAAACTCCTCCCTTACTTGAAGCCATGTTTATGGAGCACGTAAGGCCATGATTACTATATCTTCTTGATGGATCATTTCCTTTTTTATTATTTGATGCCTCTCAACATCTATTTGTGAGGGATTTTTTTGCCTTAAAATCCATCTTGCCTCCTATTTAAAATTTGCTAGAATAATTTTGCCTCATATATATCTTTTTCCATCTTTTTGTTTTCAACTTTATCCAGCAATATTTTTTGAAGTAAGTCACTTGTAAGCCTCATTTAGCAAAATGTTTTCATTCTGCTCTTTCAGTGTACAGCTATAAACTTTATCATGCATATTTAAGTTTTTAGCAAACCAACTCTTCATTCCTCCTTACAACAGAAGATCTTGAAATACAGTCAGTTCTGCCATAATGCAACATATGCATTCTTACAAATCTGCATTGTGTACAATTGTGTAACAAGAACTACAGGGCTAATGGCAAACATGAGGTTAGGGGCACAACACTCAAGAAATTTGTTGGTGATGCACACAAAAAAGATAGTCACTAATAAAAATAGCACCTAACAAAAATTTTACACATGTCCCGTTGGCCCTATAGACTCAGCCCTATAGGGGAGGGGCCTGAATGGGTCCTTCTTGCTAAATCTAAATGTGCTATTTTTCTTTATTCTATCTCCATTATCCTTATAGAAAATCCTCCTCTATTCTTATTTTGATTAATTCTTAGCAAAAATTTATTGGGCCTATATAGACATTTGTGGGGTTTGTAATTTTCTTTATTTTCTTACTGGCTAGTACAGAGAATGGGGTGGTGAGTGGGATAATTAATGTATATAAATCCAAGGAACCTAGAATCATAGGATTATTGGCAGCGTGGATCACAACTGGTTAATAAAGAAAAGAGCTATTGACAATAGTCATTGTTCATGTAATACAGATTTAATTGCCATTGGAAACTTCAGCTTATTCCCAAATAGAACTATCCCAGGTGTTAGCATGGATTTGGGACTGATCTAGAAATTTAGAAGAAAGAAATCGAAAGATGCTTATTGTACTTCCCCCTTCCCTATTACAGCTATGTTCCATGGAACCTCCATGAGCCGCAAAGAGGCAAATTTGACTTCTCTGGAAACCTGGACCTGGAGTAAGTAAATGCTGTCACTGCTTCTGCGGCCTGGTCCAGGGTGGGGAGACAGAGACGTGGCCCCTTGGATTTGATTAGGCCATCTTGGTTCTGCATTTAGAACCAGAGAGAGGCTGGGACCTGGAACCTTGTTCTCAAGACCGAAATGCTCTCTAGCCATGAACTTGTTACTCTCAGGGGTCTGGGTTTACCTCATCTGAGCTCAGACCTTTTCACTGCAGCTCGGAGGTGCCTAATCCCCAGTGTCTGCCTTGCTTTGCAGTGTGGTCCAGCCATCTGGTCTGGGACAAGGCTTGCCTCTCTAGGGTAGTAAGGCACTTGGGGTCAGGTTCACTGTTAGGACCCCACTTCCACCCCTCCCTGTATCCTGTCTGATGCCCTTGGTCCTCTTGCCCCCAGTGGAGGTATGCAGAAGGTACTGGGCTGGGAGCAGGGGAGAATCCAGCTCGCAGGGCGTCTGAAAGCAGGGAGGGGAGGATCCAGGTAGATCCACCACCTTGTGATGTGTGCCAGGCTCATCCCCACCCTCCCCCTCTGATGTCTTGAGAGCTGCTGACACTGACCTCCCTAGGGCCTTTGTGCTGATGGCTGCGGAGATCGGGTTGTGGGTGATTCTGCGTCCAGGCCCCTACATCTGCAGTGAGATGGACCTCGGGGGCTTGCCCAGGTGAGCAGTGCTGAGTCCAGTATAGTAAAGTTGTTGGCTTTACTAAACATAAAACTTCAGTCTAATAACAAATGAGCACATCCGCTGTGTCTTGCACTGTTATGTGCTTTACACACATTGTCTCAGACAATGGTTGCAGTAATAGGGTGAGGTATAGGTGCTCTTGTAATCCTTATTTTACAGATGACACATCTTCCTAGTGCTCTAGGCATGTGGCCAAGAGTGTGCAGGGGAAGAGGAAGCATTGGGATGATCATAGTCTTCTTGCCCCACTGGAGAGAGCTATGCCCAACTCTGTCAGTAGTGGGAAGAATGGGAACAGAAGCTTTAGACAGTGATGGGTGGGCTTGTTCTGATGATGTCTGATTGTTCTTTTATTTTGTCAGTGGAAGACCAAGTTCTCTTGTACTAAGCGCCTTCAGATTCCCTCCCCTCCCTCTCATTTTTCTTTGCCTTTTTCTCTCATCTGTGATGCATGCTTTTAATCCAAACAACTAAGGTTCAGGGTGAGAATTTAAGAATGCTCTTCTGTTATCTCCACAAGCTGACAGGACTGCCCATTTAGTTCATGGCTTTGCCCCCAGGTGAGTACTTTTACTCCCCTTTGTCATGTAAAGGCATTTCTTTTGTCCAAGGTGAGCTAGTTTTCGCTTTCCAGCTCTGGAGCAGAAAATGCCTGACCCTTGCAAGAAGAGGGAGCTTTCGAGAAGCAGCAATTCATGGTGCAGTTAGCTGGAAGCCATGCCCAGCACCTTACAAGTTGACCTGGGGACAAGCTTACTTACTTGTAAGCTCCTCCTCTGTGCTGGAAATCTTAGGTCTTGGAGGAAATGTAACCATTTGCCTAAAGTACGTACACTGTGTTCAAGAAAAATGTTTTAAATAAACTGAATAAGAATGGAGGAGGGTATTAAGATGTGGGTGTACAAATCTTGATGGTAAGTTGTAAAGTGTCATGTCGATGGAGGTGGTATCTTTTCTTCTAAATCTGTGGGATGGTCCAAAAAGCTGACATGGACACATCCCTTCAGGACCCCTGAGTTCTCCAGGATCATGGACATGATCAGAGGATGTAAAACTGCCCAAGAGAGATCTGGAAAGGGGCAGACTGTCATGCCTGGCCCAGCCCCCGCACCTCTGCATTCCCAACTCAGAACTGAGCTTGTCCTCTTTCACCCCCAGCTGGTTGCTGCAAGACCCTAAGATGATATTAAGAACAACCTACAAGGGCTTTGTTGAAGCAGTTAATAAGTATTTTGACCACCTCATTTCCAGAGTTGTTCCTCTCCAGGTAAAGCAAATTCCTCTTTCCTTCTTTCTTATCTTTGCTCTAGGAAAATAATTTTTCTGGCTTGTTCACAGAATAGGTCATGCCTAGTCTCTGTGAGAATTTAAACTGATATTCTTGCAATTTTCAATTCTAGACCTTTGTCTTAAGTGCAGCCTTTACCTCAAGGTTTCTAGAAAGACACACATCTTACAAGGGACTGATGAAGGGTGTTCATTTGTGGTTGTCATTGTTCTGAATGTACTCGATATTCATTAAACTCACTGATATTCATACTGCTTATTTTTACCCTTAAATTATCTTTATTGTTTTAAATAGTTAATACAAGCTCTTGGTGATAAAGCTCAACAGAGTACAAAAGAGTTTATGGTGAAATAAGTCTCCCCTCTTACCCTGAACGAAAGCCATTCATTGTCTTTTCAGGAGACAATTTTGCTAGATTTTTGTGTCTTTCCAGAGGATTTCTACACATATAGAAACAAATTATTTATACACACACTTACACATGTGTATGTATGCTTACTTTTTAATAAAAAATATGCAATTTCCACTGAAAATTTTCTTGTTAACTTAAAAATATATTTTTGGAACCCATTCTTTTTAAGGACTGCATAGCATTCCACAAATGGATATATCATAATTCATTTAACTAGTACCTTGTCATGGACATTTGATTTTTTTTTTTAATATATGAAATTTATTGTCAAATTGGTTTCCATACAACACCCAGTGCTCATCCCAAAAGGTGCCCTCCTCAATACCCATCACCCACCCTCCCCTCCCTCCCACCCCCCATCAACCCTCAGTTTGTTCTCAGTTTTTAACAGTCTCTTATGCTTTGGTTCTCTCCCACTCTAACCTCTTTTTTTTTTTTTTTCTTCCCCTCCCCATGGGTTTCTGTTAAGTTTCTCAGGATCCACATAAGAGTGAAACCATATGGTATCTGTCTTTCTCTGTATGGCTTATTTCACATAGCATCACACTCTCCAGTTCCATACACGTTGCTACAAAAGGCCATATTTCATTCTTTCTCGTGGCCACGTAGTATTCCATTGTGTATATAAACCACAACTTCTTTATCCATTCATCAGTTGATGGACATTTAGGCTCTTTCCATAATTTGGCTATTGTTGAGAGTGCTGCTATAAACATTGGGGTACAAGTGCCCCTATGCATCAGTACTCCTATATCGCTTGGATAAATTCCTAGCAGTGCTATTGCTGGGTCATAGGGTAGGTCTATTTTTAATTTTCTGAGGAACCTCCACACTGCTTTCCAGAGCGGCTGCACCAATTTGCATTCCCCCCAACAGTGCAAGAGGGTTCCCGTTTCTCCACATCCTCTCCAGCATCTATAGTCTCCTGATTTGTTCATTTTGGCCACTCTGACTGGCGTGAGGTGATATCTGAGTGTGGTTTTGATTTGTATTTCCCTGATAAGGAGCGACATTGAACATCTTTTCATGTGCCTGTTGGCCCTCTGGATGTCTTCTTTAGAGAAGTGTCTATTCATGTTTTCTGCCCATTTCTTCACTGGGTTATTTAATTTTTCGGGTGTGGAGTTTGGTGAGCTCTTTATAGATTTTAGATACTAGCCCTTTGTCCGATATGTCATTTGCAAATATCTTTTCCCATTCTGTTGGTTGCCTTTTAGTTTTGTTGGTTGTTTCCTTTGCTGTGCAGAAGCTTTTTATCTTCATAAGGTCCCAGTAATTCACTTTTGCTTTTAATTCCCTTGCCTTTGGGGATGTGTCGAGTAAGAGATTGCTACGGCTGAGGTCAGAGAGGTCTTTTCCTGCTTTCTGCTCTAAGGTTTTGATGGTTTCCTGTATCACATTCAGGTCCTTTATCCATTTTGAGTTTATTTTTGTGAATGGTGTAAGAAAGTGGTCTAGTTTCAACCTTCTGCATGTTGCTGTCCAGTTCTCCCAGCACCATTTGTTAAAGAAACTGTCTTTTTTCCATTGGATGTTCTTTCCTGCTCTGTCAAAGATGAGTTGGCCATACTTTTGTGGGTCTAGTTCTGGGGTTTCTATTCTATTCCATTGGTCTATGTGTCTGTTTTTGTGCCAATACCAGGCTGTCTTGATGATGACAGTTTTGTAGTAGAGGCTAAAGTCTGGGATTGGGATGCCTCCTGCTTTGGTCTTCTTCTTCAAGATTACTTTGGCTATTCGGGGCCTTTTGTGGTTCCATATGAATTTTAGGATTGCTTGTTCTAGTTTCGAGAAGAATGCTGGTGCAATTTTGATTGGGATTGCATTGAATGTGTAGATAGCTTTGGGTAGTATTGACATTTTGACAATATTTATTCTTCCAATCCATGAGCAGGGAATGTCTTTCCATTTCTTTAAATCTTCTTCAATTACCTTCATAAGCTTTCTATAGTTTTCAGCATACAGATCTTTTACATCTTTGGTTAGGTTTTTTCCTAGGTATTTTATGCTTCTTGGTGCAATTGTGAATGGGATCAGTTTCTTTATTTGTCTTTCTGTTGCTTCATTGTTAGTGTATAAGAATGCAACTGATTTATGTACATTAGTTTTGTATCCTGCAACTTTGCTGAATTCATGTATCAGTTCTAGCAGACTTCCGGTGGAGTCTATCGGATTTTCCATGTATAATATCATGTCATCTGCAAAAAGCGAAAGGTTGACTTCATCTTTGCCAATTTTGATGCCTTTGATTTCCTTTTGTTGTCTGATTGCTGATGCTAGAACTTCCAGCACTATGTTAAACAACAGCGGTGAGAGTGGGCATCCCTGTCGTGTTCCTGATCTCAGGGAAAAAGCTCTCAGTTTTTCCCCGTTGAGGATGATGTTACCTGTGGGCTTTTCATAAATGGCTTTTATGATCTTTAAGTATGTTCCTTCTATCCCGACTTTCTCAAGGGTTTTTATTAAGAAAGGGTGCTGGATTTTGTCAAAGGCCTTTTCTGCATCAATTGACAGGAACATATGGTTCTTCCCTTTTTTTTTTGTTAATGTGATGTATCACGTTGATTGATTTGCGAATGTTGAACCAGCCCTGCAGCCCAGGAATGAATCCCACTTGATCATGGTGTATAATTCTTTTTATATGCCGTTGAATTCGATTTGCTAGTATCTTATTGAGAATTTTTGCATCCATATTCATCAGGGATATTGGCCTGTAGTTCTCTTTTTTTTACTGGGTCTCTGTCTGGTTTAGGAATCAAAGTAATACTGGCTTCATAGAATGAGTCTGGAAGTTTTCCTTCCCTTTCTATTTCTTGGAATAGCTTGAGAAGGATAGGTATTATCTCTGCTTTAAACGTCTGGTAGAACTCCCCTGGGAAGCCATCTGGTCCTGGACTCTTATTTGTTGGGAGACTTTTGATAACCGATTCAATTTCTTCGCTGGTTATGGGTCTGTTCAAGCTTTCTATTTCCTCCTGATTGAGTTTTGGAAGAGTGTGGGTGTTTAGGAAATTGTCCATTTCTTCCAGGTTGTCCAATTTGTTGGCATATAATTTTTCATAGTATTCCCTGATAATTGTTTGTATCTCTGAGGGATTGGTTGTAATAATTCCATTTTCATTCATGATTTTATCTATTTGGGTCCTCTCCCTTTTCTTTTTGAGAAGCCTGGCTAGAGGTTTGTCAATTTTGTTTATTTTATCAAAAAACCAACTCTTGGTTTCGTTGATCTGCTCTACAGTTTTTTTAGATTCTATATTGTTTATTTCTGCTCTGATCTTTATTATTTCTCTTCTTCTGCTGGGTTTAGGCTGCCTTTGCTGTTCTGCTTCTATTTCCTTTAGGTGTGCTGTTAGATTTTGTATTTGGGATTTTTCTTGTTTCTTGAGATAGGCCTGGATTGCAATGTATTTTCCTCTCAAGACTGCCTTTGCTGCGTCCCAAAGCGTTTGGATTGTTGTATTTTCATTTTTGTTTGTTTCCATATATTTTTTAATTTCTTCTCTAATTGCCTGGTTGACCCACTCATTCGTTAGTAGGGTGTTCTTTAACCTCCATGCTTTTGGAGGTTTTCCAGACTTTTTCCTGTGGTTGATTTCAAGCTTCATAGCATTGTGGTCTGAAAGTATGCATGGTATAATTTCAATTCTTGTAAACTTATGAAGGGCTGTTTTGTGACCCAGTATATGAGCTATCTTGGAGAATGTTCCATGTGCACTCGAGAAGAAAGTATATTGTGTTGCTTTGGGATGCAGAGTTCTCAATATATCTGTCAAGTCCATCTGATCCAATGTATCATTCAGGGCCCTTGTTTCTTTTTTTTTTTTTTTAATTTTTTTTTAACATTTATTTATTTTTGAGACAGAGAGACAGCATGAACAGGGGAGGGTCAGAGAGAGAGGGAGACACAGAATCGGAAACAGGCTCCAGGCTCTGAGCTGTCAGCACAGAGCCCGACGCGGGGCTCGAACTCACAAGCCGCGAGATCATGACCTGAGCTGAAGCCGGACGCTTAACCGACTGAGCCACCCAGGCGCCCCAGGGCCCTTGTTTCTTTATTGACCATGTGTCTAGATGATCTATCCATTTCTGTAAGTGGAGTGTTAAAGTCCCCTGCAATTACCACATTCTTATCAATAAGGTTGCTTATGTTTATGAGTAATTGTTTTATATATTTGGGGGCTCCGGTATTCGGCGCATAGACATTTATAATTGTTAGCTCTTCCTGATGGATAGACCCTGTAATTGTTATATAATGCGCTTCTTCATCTCTTGTTACAGCCTTTAATTTAATGTCTAGTTTGTCTGATATAAGTATGGCTACTCCAGCTTTCTTTTGGCTTCCAGTAGCATGATAAATAGTTCTCCATCCCCTCACTCTCAATCTAAAGGTGTCCTCAGATCTAAAATGAGTCTCTTGTAGACAGCAAATAGATGGGTCTTGTTTTTTTATCCATTCTGATACCCTGTGTCTTTTGGTTGGCGCATTGAATCCATTTACATTCAGTGTTATTATAGAAAGATACGGGTTTAGAATCATTGTGATGTCTCTATGTTTTATGCTTGTAGTGATGTCTCTGGTACTTTGTCTCACAGGATCCCCCTTAGGATCTCTTGTAGGGCTGGTTTAGTGGTGACGAATTCCTTCAGTTTTTGTTTGTTTGGGAAGACCTTTATCTCTCCTTCTATTCTAAATGACAGACTTACTGGGTAAAGGATTCTCGGCTGCATATTTTTTCTGTTTAGCACACTGAAGATATCGTGCCAAGCCTTTCTGGCCTTCCAAGTTTCAAAGGAGAGATCAGTCACGAGTCTTATAGGTCTCCCTTTATATGTGAGGGCACGTTTATCCCTTGCTGCTTTCAGAATTTTCTCTTTATCCTTGTATTTTGCCAGTTTCACTATGATATGTCGTGCAGAAGATGGATTCAAGTTACGTCTGAAGGGAGTTCTCTGTGCCTCTTGGACTTCAATGCCTTTTTCCTTCCCCAGTTCAGGGAAGTTCTCAGCTATTATTTCTTCAAGAACCCCTTCAGCACCTTTCCCTCTCTCTTCCTCCTCTGGGATACCAATTATGCATATATTATTTCTTTTTAGTGTATCACTTAGTTCTCTAATTTTCCCCTCATACTCCTGGATTTTTTTATCTCTCTTTCTCTCAGCTTCCTCTTTTTCCATAACTTTATCTTCTAGTTCACCTATTCTCTCCTCTGCCTCTTCAATCCGAGCTGTCGTCGTTTCCATTTTGTTTTGCATTTCGTTTAAAGCGCTTTTCAGCTCCTCGTGACTGTTCCTTAGTCCCTTGATCTCTGTACCAAGAGATTCTCTGCTGTCCTCTATATTGTTTTCAAGCCCAGCGATTAATTTTATGACTATTATTCTAAATTCAGTTTTTGTTATATTATTTAAATCCTTTTTGATCATTTCATTAGCTGTTGTTATTTCCTGGAGATTCTTCTGAGGGGAATTCTTCTGTTTGGTCATTTTGGATAGTCCCTGGAGTGGTGAGGAACTGCAGGGCACTTCCCCTGTGCTGTGGTGTATAACTGGAGTTGGTGGGCAGGGCCGCAGTCCGACCTGATGTCTGCCCCCAGCCCACCGCTGGGGCCACAGTCAGACTGGTGTGTGCCTTCTCTTCCCCTCTCCTAGGATTCACTGTGGGGTGGCGTGGCCCATCTGGGCTACTTGCACACTGCCAGGCTTGTGGTGCTGGGGATCTGGCATATTAGCTGGGGTGGGCAGGCAAGGTGCACGGGGGCAGGAGGGGCAGGCTTAGCTCGCTTCTCCTTAGGTGATCCACTTCAGGAGGGGCCCTGTGGCAGCGAGGGAGTCAGATCCGCTGCCAGAGGTTTGGCTCCGCAGGAGCACAGAGTTGGGTGTTTGCGCGGAGCGAGCAAGTTCCCTGGCAGGAACTGGTTCCCTTTGGGATTTTGGCTGGGGGATGGGCGGGGGAGATGGCGCTGGCGAGCGCCTTTGTTCCCCGCCAAACTGAGCTCTGTCGTCGGGGGGCTCAGCAGCTCTCCCTCTCTTTGTCCTCCAGCCTTCCTGCTTTCTGAGCAGAGCTGTTAACTTATGACCTCCCAAATGCTAAGTCGCGCTTGCTGTCGGAATACAGTCCGTCAGGCCCTTCCGCTTTTGCCAGCCAGACTCGGGGGCTCTGCTTGGCCGGCGAGCCGCCCCTCTGCCCCGGCTCCCTCCCACCAGTCCGTGGAGCGCGCACGGCCTCGCTGCCCTTCCTACCCTCTTCCATGGGCCTCTCGTCTGCGCTTGGCTCCCGAGACTCCGTTCTGCTAATCCTCTGGCGGTTTTCTGGGTTTAGGCAGGTGTAGGTGGAATCTAAGTGGTCAGCAGGATGCAAGGTGAGCCCAGCGTCCTCCTACGCCGCCATCTTCCCTCTCTCCTGTCGACATTTGATTTTTTAAATTTATGCTATAATGCATAACTTGGTTCACATATCAGTTTGTACCTGTGTGGATATATTTTCTCTTGCTCACATTCCAGTTTGTTTAAGTTTCATAAATGTAAAGAGTACAGATACCATGCATTTTCCTTTCTTCATGGAGTCTCCTCATCTTATGCAAGGTACCCACAGCCCAAAGACCAGTCTATAAAAACAATAAAGGACAAATATTATACCCTGAAGTTTATAAGGCAGGAATTATTTGGTCATTATGTTTTTTTTTAAATACAACTTTCTTATAAACAAGAGGAGACACATGGTTATTATTTAAATAAAAATATATCTTATTTTAAGAGTGTATCTCTTGATATAACTTGAGTGGGGATAAAAACCAGTTATTATGTTTTTATAAATACCAATAAAGAGCTTATTAGAGTCTTCTTTTTGGGGGAAATATGATACGGACCTAGCCCTTTATAACTACTTCTCAATTGTGAATTGTGAGTTACTATTGGAATAATTATTGAGAAAAGAAACAGGAGATTAGGAATAGAAATAAAGGGAAAGACAGATTAAGAATAATGTCTCTGTAGTATAGCTTTAGGAGAGATGAGCAATGCTGCAGGGAAGAAGACATCATCTTTAGAATTAAACTCTGGGTCTGTTATGCAGAGTCAAGAAAGGCTGAAAGCCATATGTTTCTGGCATTTAGATGGGGCCTGATGTAGGAGCAAAAATCTCTGAGCCTTAAAATTAGAAAGACTTTGAATGTTTGGCTAGAAGTTCAAGCACAAGTACAAATGCCATGTAGCATTAGTGCAGATGCAGCAAGCAAAGCAAATATATAAATATCCCACTGAAATCATGAGGTGAGAAATCTTAGGAAATTTTTAAGAAGCAAGGAATTATAAGTGCAAATGAAATTTAAAAGACCTATTATTACTAAATTGTTAGTATTTTAATGTTTTCTGTTAGGTTACCTTCATTGTTTTAAGTACTGTATTTAAATAATTTTTATAGTGTATTTACTCTTTTACTTGGGACTTTCATTCTTCTCAACCTGTTTGTTTTGTAAGGTCAGCTGTGAATTCTCCTGTGACGGGGATTTTAGAAATCTCACCCTTCATGTTGGGGAGAAGATATGGTTCAATAATACAAACAACTGTTCTCACTTCATCAATGAGGAATACTTAGGTTCACTCAACAAGTAATTATTGAGCACTTGCTATGTGCCAGCTGCTGTGTAGGAGCTTAGCTTCCAATGGAGAGAAGGACAGACATTGTCCCTGTCCCATGGAGGCAATGACCACTTACAAATTGAGGAATAGTTGCTTCAGTGGAAGAAGTGCAGGACACCCCTCATAGGGGTAAGCAGCCAAGGAGAAAGGAAGGTTCAGGGCATGCTCTCCAGAAAAAGTAACTTAAACAGTGACCTGAAGGGTGGGCAGGCATTAGCAATGGTCAGGAGTCTCCATCATGGGTGAAGACCAGAGGACAAGAGATAGAATGAAGAGTCTGAAGAGCTGGAGGAAGTGCAGTTGGTGTGGAGCATAGAATCTGAGGTGGGAAAGAGGCAAAAGGTGAAGCTGTAGAGGAAAACCCACTACACATACTCATTCTCTTCTGTTCCAACTCAGGGGCTAGGGTCCCATTGTACAAAAGGGAATATCACTCTAAAATTGGCATTTACTCCATAGGCAATAAGGAGCCATGTGGTGGGTGAAGTGGTCAGGCTGTCAAGAGCTCACTCTGCCTTCAGTATCAAGAGAGACTTCTGCACTTGAGTGTGGAAGAACATTGAAAGATTAAGTTAAACATTGCAAACTTATAATTTCAGTAGCACTAGGTCAGTCTTGATGACAGGTGGCAAGATGGCGTTGGAACACTTACCATTGTGGTTTGAGAAGTGGAGTCAAAGTGAGAAAGCAGAGACAGTGAGTGTAGACAACTGGTAATTCTTTCAAGAAACAGGGTTCTTTAAAATGAGAAAGCAAGAGAACTGTGGGTGGGGGAACAGGATTGGGGTCCATGTTTACTCTCCCTCTCTCTAGTGTGATGGTTCAGAATAAATTTCCATGATGATGGAGGGCAGTTGGTTTGGAAGGAAAGGTTGAAAGTAGAGAAGGTAGAGGGAACAGGGCAGAGAGCCAAGCTCCCAAGCAGGTGGTAGGAGGCAGTGGGACTCCATACATGAGTGGTGGCATTATCCTAAGACAGGAGGAGGGAGGGATGCCCCTTCCATATTCTGGGGAAAGTAGATAGGGTGGGCATGGAAGCAGGGGAGTTTGTAGGTTTGGGATTCATATTTAAGCAGATAATTAGTATGAAAAAAAGATAATCAGTATGAGAAAAAGAGGGAAAACTGTAGGAGTTGCTTAAATCCAAAGACTAGGGAAGGTGGAACTCTGTGCAACAGCTGAGGCAACTGGAGGTGACTGACTCTGGGCCCTGGAGGAGAGGGAGTACCGAGGGAACATGAGGTAACTACTTGGATCAAAGCTTACTGCACCAGATATGTGATCTTAGCAGGAAACCCAGAGACTCCAGGCTTTTTCCACCAGTAGCTTCACACTCTTCCTTGATCTGCTTGTCTCTCAGTATCGCAAGAGAGGCCCCATCATTGCAGTGCAGGTGGAGAATGAATATGGTTCATTTGCCGAGGATAAAGATTACATGCCTTATATTCAGAAGGTAAGAAACATTTGATTTGTCCCCATATTTACATGCTTTCTTCCTCACTCTGACACTTTTACAAGCATGCATTTCTGAGACCCTGTTGCATGGGTGATCCTGTGGTAGGTGCTGTGGGTGATGAGAATATGTGAGATCAAGTTCAGTGTCTCTGTGAATCTTCAGTATTGCCACAGCTGTCAGGGTCTCCTCAAATAACTTCATTAGGAGATAAAAATTGATGTGGAAAGTTGATTCTTTCCTGTTGCTATCTCTATGACCCACAATTCTCCTTAAATCTGGGCGCTTGTGAATTTACATCCATAGTAAATAAATAATGCTTCATGAACTTAATAACATGGCTCTCATCTTGTGGCTTCCTGACCTGTAGTGCTAACACTCTTTCCTCATAAATGCATGCTTGCCCTTGCTTCTCCATGGGGGGAATGTCTCAGGCCAGGGAATAACTGCAGTCCTGCCTGGTTGCCTTTCTGATGGTTCGGGCCCCTTCCTGTCCCTAACTTCCCACAGTGAAGAAGCTGATGAGTTTTATATAAACTGGACCTCCTCTCCAGGTTGGTGAGCAGAACTTGGGGTTGCATGTTGGCTGTGTCCACACAGAACCCCCTGGGTGGGATGGTCTGGAAAGCAGTGGGGAGGAGTTGCCAGATGGGAAAGAAAGAACAAGAAGGTGACCAGAGAGGAAGGAAGGCAGGGTTGGGCTTCCCATACATCCTGGCTCTGGCCCTGCAGCTGTAGCCTCTGGTACTGGACAAGTTCTGTGAGGGATTCCCCTCCCTAATTTTTCTCAGGGGCATCACATCAGATCTCCCCAAAGTAATCTCATTCAGCTAGCATTGCTTTTTCTTGATTTTCAGAATTTGCCACTTGACTTTTCTCCCAGGGCCAGGCATGAAGTTAACAAAGAAAACACAAAGTCCTTTTGCCCTCTGGCCACGTGTCTGCTCCTCTGCCTTTAGTAGATATAATTTGCAAATTAGATTCCCCCTTCTTTGAAGCCATGGCAGGCTTCCTTGCTTCCTTTTAGTGTCTGGGTAGGACCCAAACTTTACAAAATTTATCTGCGATCCCTACAGCCTTGGACTCTCCCCTTCAAGAGAAAGCCTTCTCTTTTTCTCTTGGATTTAGAGTTTCCCTCAAGTGTTTCCTCATAAAACTCAGCCTTTTGCTTTTCCCCTCGAGGCAGTGGCCATGGATGTCAGAACCCATACTTAGCTGCTCTTGTGGTTCCCGGGATCAACACAGGCTGAGACAGAGACCAAACAACATTCCCCCAATTTACTGAATTGCAGATGGTCAGACTCTAAACTCAAACCTCTCTCTAGCTCACATGCTGTCCAAGCAAGCCCAAGCTGTATTTGTTTCCTAATTTCCTTATGTTTCCTTCTTCCCATGGGAGCAAAGGAAGTAGATTCATTTTGTCAGTTTTCCCAACAGGCCCTGCTGGAAAGAGGGATTGTGGAACTGCTCATGACCTCGGATGATGCAAAACACGTGCTAAAAGGCTACATAGAAGGAGGTATAAATTTAGACTCATTTTGAGTAAGAATTGAGGCTCTTCGCCAGCCAGCTTGAATATTCAACAAGCCTCAGAAAGAACCAACTATATCTCTGATGTCTCTCCCATGTTCATTGAAGTGGACTCCAGAAATTTGGTATTACAATGAATGAGGACTCAAGGTCCATGTGAAGAGTCCACTTACCAACCCCAACTCTCTCCCTTGCCCTTCTTGTCTTTAAAACAGACAAGCTCTTCTGGCCTCAATACACTTTTTTGTCTTTCATAATTTTTCTGTGGGCTAAGAATTCATATTGGTATTGGGCATGGCTTAGAATCCAGGTCTTCTCCACTAACATGGAGAGCCACATGGAGAAACAGAAGATAGATGTGTGTCAGGAAGGCTGCCTAGGCCAAGCCCCAGTCTGGGATCTTGAAGTCCACTCACTGTGGACTTGGAGTAGAGTTCATCGTAGAGAGTCAAGTAACAGAACAGTTCAGACCAGAATCATAAGATGATGATAGTGAGGGAAGTGACCAAGGTATTATAAACAGCCAGATGAGCACAGGGGAGTATCTGTCAGGTAGTCCTTAGCTCAAGACTAGCTACTTCTTTATACCACTTTTCTCCCCTCCTTTTTGGTGGCTCTTCCTCACATTATTTTTCTAGGAATTTATTTTTTAAGTTTATATATTTATTCTTAGACAGAGAGTGCAAGCAGGGGAAGGGCAAAGAGGGAGAATCCCAAGTAAGCTCTGCACTGTCAGCACAGAGCCCGATGTGGGCTCCAACTCACAGAATTGAGTTGACCTGAGCCCAAATCAAGAGTTGCACACTTAACCAACTGAGCCCCTCTTCTCCACATTATTATAGTACACTGGGAAGTGTGCTGAACTTGGGTCAGCAAACCTGTGTTCAGTTCCTAGGTCTAATCAAGTTATATGATCTTGTCCTGTTCTAGTTTTCTACAAAAAATATGGTTAATTTTAACTGCCTTTAAAAAAAATTAAGTGTATTTATTTATTTTGAGAGAGAAAGTGCAGGTGGGAGAGGGACAATCAGAGACTCCTAAGCAGGCTCTGCACTGTCAGCATGGATCCCAAGTTGGGGCTCAAATCCACAAACTGTGAGATCATGACCTGAACTAAAGTTGGACGCTTAACTGACTGAGCCACCCAGGCACCCCTTACCTACCCTTCTTATCTTGCATTGTCCTTACAAGTGTCCAGTGATATCAGGACATGTGTGGCAGCCTTTTGTACTTTGCAAAGTGGAATAAAAGTAGTGTCTCATCCTTGTTACTTGGCCCAAATTCCTTCTGTGTACAAGGTGTGGGCCTCCAACCATTCCCTGGTGGCACTGTCACAGTACCTCATTCAGCACCTGTCTCTTCTCTCTTTAGTTCTGGCCACCATCAATATGAACACATTTCAGATGAATGATTTCAAGCAGCTTTCCCAGGTGCAGGTAAGGCTGTCTTAAAGATGAAGAGTCTTTGCTCCTTTGCCTGCCCAAATCTCCTTAGCCTGTGCACCTGGTACTGAGTGAGAACAGCAGGCTTAAAAAAAGACTTCTGCTTCCCTGCTCCCCATCTCCCCAGAGCCTCAGTTGGGTTCCAAAGCAATTTGGGGAGCTTATGCCTTTTGTCATGGGGAATGAGGAGTAAGTCCTGCTTCTATCACCACTGTTAGTGAAGCACCTTATGGAGATGATCAGAGGGAGGAAGAGGGGATTATGTGACATAAGTCAGAGGGAGATGATGTTCTTTTTCTTCTCCAAAGACAGACCTCAGAAATGGGCTAAATACATTGCTGACAGAGGGCTCATACATAGCTTTGTCAGAGTCAGCCTTTTTCAGCCAGACTCTGCAAATTATGGGAATGAATGACTATTGTACATGAATTCATTAACAACCATGGATTTAGTAGCTCCAGTTTCCTCTCAGTGGGTGGTCCCCTGTAATAGTTTCAAGGATGGACAAACCATAGTCCATGCCTTTGAGGATTATATCCTTTCTCCACATAACAGCTGGATCGAGCTCTTACAGACCAAACGTGATTATAGTTTCCTCTGCTTAACACACTTTCCTGGGTCTCCTTTTGTTCCCAGCATAATCCAAAACCCATGCCATAGCCTGCAAAGCCTGGTGTGACCTGATGCAATCTTCCTTTCCAGGCCCAGCCCTCTCTGCTCTTCTCACTTATACAGGAAATCCTTCTTCAGTCCTGCAGAGTATGGCACTTGGCCCCATGGTGCTTCCTCCAGTGCCCTATACCCTCCTACACAAGTTTTAATTAAAGAACAAATTGATCTTATTTCCTCTTCTCACTAATTTCTACACAGCTTTTGACCTAGTAAAAAGAAGGGACTCTGCCAGAGCTGGATCTATGGTTATCTAGTTTTTAATTGCTGTAATAAGTCTCTTTTTTGCTGTTGGTTCTTTTTCTCTTGTCACTTTTTTTAAAAGTAGCTTTGTTGAAATATAATTTATACACCATTAAATTCACCCATTATAAATATACAATTCAATATAGATTTTTATAACCATTCCCACAATCTAAAGAATTTTCTCATCTTCATTTATGGTAAATCCCCTGTTGCCATCTCCAGCCCTAGGCAAACACTGGTCTGCTTTTCATCTCTATAAATTTGTCTTTTCTAGACATATAATATAAATGGAATCATACAGTTACTAGTCTTTTGCATCTGGCTTCTTGCTTGATGTTTTTAATTTTCATCTGTACTGTAGCATGAATCAGTACCTGATTCCTTTTGATAGCCAAGTGGATCATGCTCTTGTATCCTATGTCTAAGGTCATAGACAAAGCCAAAGTTCATGCAGTTTTTCTCATATGTCCTTCTTTGTAACTAATATGGCTAACATTAATTTTAAAGTTTGATTCAGTCTTGTATTCCTGGGAATAATCCTACTCAATTGTATTATCATTTAAAAAAAATTTTTTTTAACGTTTATTTATTTTTGAGACAGAGAGAGACAGAGCATGAACGGGGGAGGGTCAGAGAGAGGGAGACACAGAATCTGAAACAGGCTCCAGGCTCCGAGCTGTCAGCACAGAGCCCGACGCGGGGCTCGAACTCACTGACCGTGAGATCATGACCTGAGCTGAAGTCGGCCGCTTAACCGACTGAGCCACCCAGGTGCCCCTGTATTTTCATTTTATATACTGCTGGATTCAATTTGTTCATGTCTTATTGAGAAGTTTTGCTTCCATGTTCACGAGGAATATTGGTCTTTGGTTTTCTTTTATTGAAATGTCTTTATTTTAGAGTCAGAGTAATGGCTTCCTTTCCTATTTTCTGGAAGAAATTGTACAGAATTGATAGCATTTCTTATTTAATGTTTGGTAAAATCCACCAGTGAAACCGTCTGGACCGGAAGTTTCCTTTTTTTAAAAAAATTTTTTTAAATGTTTATTTATCTGAGAGAGCGAGAGAGAGTGAGTCAGGATGGGAAGAAAGAGAGGAATACACAGAATTTGAAGCAGGCTCCAGGCTCTGAGATGTCAGCACAGAGCTGGATGCGGGGCTTGAACCCACGAAACAGTAAGATCATGACCTACGCCAAAGTCAGATGCTTAACCAACTGAGCCACCCAGGCGCCTCTGAAGTTTTCTTTTTTAAAAGACTTTTAACTAGAAATTTCTTTTCTCTAATAGATGTAGCACAATTTAGATTATTTCTTCTTGAGCGAGTTTTAGTAGTTTATGTCTTTCAAGGATTTATTCTATTCTATTTCATCTAAGTTTATGAATTAATGGTCACAGAATTGTTTGTGATATTCTGTTGATATCCTTGTATGTCTTTGTTGTTGGTAGTGGTGGCCCTTCTTTCATTCCCCATATTAGTAACTTCGTGTCTTCTCTTTTCATCTTTTTATCTCGGTCGTGTAACTAGAAGTTTACCAGTTTTATTAGTCTCTTCAGAGAACTAGTTTTTTGGCTTTTTTAATTTTCGCTTCATTTTTTCCTGTTTTCTGGTTCATTGATTTCTCTCATCTTTCACATTTTCTGTTTTGCATCCTTTGGACTGAATTGGCTTTACTGTTTCTAGGTGTTGTTTGTTTGTTTGTTTGTTTGTTTAGTGGAAGCTTAGATTGCTGATTTGAGACTTTTTCTTTTCCAATATGAGCACTTATGGCTATAAATTTCCCTGAATGCACTATTTTTGCTATATCCCACCAATTTTGATATGCTGTATTTTCATATTCAAAAATGTTTCAAAAAATTTTCAAAACATTTAAAAATTTCCCCTGAGGCTTAATCTTCATTGTATGTATCAGAAGTATGTTGCTTAATTTTTGAATCCTGGAGGATTTTCCAGGTATTATTCTGTTATTGATTTATACTTTAATAGTGTTAAAATCTGAGAGTATACTTTATATGATTTCTGTTCTTTTTACGTTTCTTAAAGTTTGTTTTATGGCTCATAATATGGTCGTTTTGGTGAATGTTCCATGTATATTTGAGAAGAATGTGTATTTTGCATTTGTTCGTAAATTTCCATTGACTCAAGTTGATTGATTTTACTGTTCAGGTAATTGCTATTCTTATTGATTTTCTACCCACTTTTTTATTAACTATTAAGAGAAGAGTGTTGATATCTCTAAATATTATTGTAGATTTGTTTATTCGCCCTTTCAGATCTATCCATTTTTGTCTTCTATATTTTGAAGCTCTGTTTTTAGGTGTATGCACATTTAGAATTATATTTTCTTGGAGAATTCACCCCTTTATTATTATTTAATGGCTACCTTTAGTTTTTAAAAAATGTATATTTTTAGGAGAGAGAAACCGAGAGAGCACAAACAGGGGAGGGGTAGAGAGAGAGGGGACAGATGATCTGAAGAGGGCTCTGTGCTGACAGCAGAGGTCCAAATTGGGGTTCGAACTCACAAACTATGAGATCATGACCTGAGCCGAAGACAGCTGCTTACCAACTGAGCCACCCAGGTGCGCGCCTTCCTTGTGGTTTTTTTTTTTTTTTTTGTAAATTTATTTATTTATTCATTCATTTATTTATTTATTTATATTTTATTGTCAAATTGGTTTCCATACAACACCCAGTGCTCATCCCAACAGGTGCCCTCCTCAATGCCCATTACCCACTTTCCCCTCCCTCCCACCCCCCATCAGCCTTCAGTTTATTCTCAGTATTTAAGAGTTTCTTATGGTTTGCCTCCCTCCCTCTCTGTAACATTTTCCCCCTCTTGACCTCTCCCATGGTTCTCTGTTAAGTTTCTCAGGATCCACATAAGAGTGAAAACATATGGTATCTGTCTTTCTCTGCCTGATTCACTTAGCATAATACCCTCCAGTTCCATCCACATTGCTGCAAATGGCCTGATTTCATTCTTTCTCATTGCCAAGGAGTATTCCATTGTATATATAAACCACATCTTCTTTATCCATTGTCAGTTGATGGACATTTAGGCTCTTTCCATAATTTGGCTATTGTTGAAAGTGCTGCTGTAAACATTGGGGTGCAAGTGCCCCTATGGATCAGCACTTGTGTATCTCTTGGGTGAATTCCTTTAATGTTGTTTTTAAAAAAATGTTTATTTATTTATTTTGAGAGAGAGTGAGTGAGGGAGGGGCAGAGTGAGAGGGGGACAGAGAGAACCCCAAGCAGACTCCGTGCTGTCAGTGCAAAGCTTGACACAGGCCTCAATCTCATGAACCATGAGATCATGACCTGAACTGAAATCAAGAGTTGGAGTCTTAACTGACTGAGCCACCCAGGCGTCCCTCTGTTCCTTGTTTTGAGGTCTGCTTTGGCTGATATAAATATAGCTATTCTACCTTTCTTTTGGTTAGTGTTTGCATTCTGTATCTTTCTTTATCTTTTTACTTTTTACCTTTTTTTAAGTATTTGTATTTAAAGTGGATTTCTTGTAGATAGCATATAATTATGTATTACATTAAAAAAATTTTTTTTAATGTTTATTTATTTTTGAGACAGAGAGAGACAGAGCATGAGCAGAGAAGGGGCAGAGAGAGAGGGAGACGCAGAATGTGAAGCAGGCTCCAGGCTCCGAGCTGTCAGCACAGAGCCTGACGCGGGTCTCGAACTCACGAACTGCGAGATCATGACCTGAGCCGAAGTTGGATGCTTAACCGACTGAGCCACCCAGGCGCCCCTGTATTACATTTTCAAAGATTCAACCTGACAGTTTTTGTCTCTTAACTGATATGGTTAGATAATTCACGTTTAAAGTGATTATTGATATAGTTGGATTAAAATCTATCATCTTGCTAATTCTTTTCTATTTGTCCCATTTGTTAT
Organism: Panthera uncia; assembly: GCF_023721935.1. Taxonomy (NCBI): domain Eukaryota; kingdom Metazoa; phylum Chordata; class Mammalia; order Carnivora; family Felidae; genus Panthera; species Panthera uncia. The sequence continues at coordinate 81,063,599 of NC_064808.1, read as the reverse complement.
GTTCCTTTTTTATCCCCCTTCAGTTAATTGAGCAGTTTTTATGATTAAATTTTATCTCCTCTATGGACTAATTTCTTTTCTCAGGTTTTAAGTTTTAGCTGTTGCCCAAGGATTTGAAATATACATGTTAAATTAATCTGAAAGTACTTTCAAATAGTGAACTGCTTCACATGTAGTAATAATATCTTACAATAATATATTCCTAAATACTCATTTTAAAGATGACATTCTATTGTGGGTTTTTTTTGTTTGTTTGTTTTGTTTTTGTTTTTGTTTTCATGGTTTCTGATATTAATTCTTATCTGTGGCTTTTGCAGGTAATTTGTCTTTTATTCTCTGACTGCCTTCAGAATTTTCTCATTGTCTGTAGCTTTTAGAAGCTTGAGTATAATATACTTAGGTGTGGTTTGCTTCTTAGAGTTTATCCTGCTTGATATTCTCACAGAATGGATCTGTGGTTTGGTGTCTGTAATTAATTTTAGAAAATTGTCAACCATTACTTATTCAAATATTTCCTCTCTTCTCTCTTTCTTCTTCTGCAGGTCCAATTATGTGTACATTAGATCATTTAATATTGTCTCAAACTGCTTGGATGCTGTTTTTCCCCCTACTCTTTTTCTCTTTATTTTTAAGTTCAGTTTGGTTGATTTCTATTAGCTTCTCTTTAAGTACACTGATTCATTCTTCTCCTTTGTTGACTTCACCAGTGAGCTCACTGAAGGACTTCCTCATTTCTGTTACTGTGTTTTTGATTTCTAGTTTTTCAATTCCATTCCTATAGCTTCCATCTCTCAGCTAAAATTACCCATATTATTTTGCATGGTATCTACCTGTTTCTATTGCAACCTTTATCATATTAATCATCATTATTTTATTTTTTTTAACATTTTTAAAATTTGTTTAAATTTATATCCAAATTAGTTACCATATAGTGCAACATTGATTTCAGGAGTAGATTCCTTAGTGCCTCTTACCCATTTAGCCCATCCCCCCCTCCCACAACCCCTTTAGTAACCCTCAGTTTGTTCTCCATATTTATGAGTCTCTTCTGTTTTGCCCCCTTCCCTGTTTTTATATTATTTTTGTTTCCCTTCCCTTATGTTCATCTGTTTTGCCTCCTAAAGTCCTCATATGAGTGAAGTCATATGATTTTTGTCTTTCTCTGACTAATTTCACTTAGCCTAATACCCTCCAGTTCCATCCACATAGTTGCAAATGGCAAGATTTCATTCTTTTTGATTGCCGAGTAATACTCCATTATATATATATACCACATTTTCTTTATCCATTCTTCCATTGATGGACATTTGGGCTCTTTCCATACTTTGGCTATTGTTGATAGTGCTGCTATAAACATGGGGGTGTATGTGTCCCTTCGAACCAGCACACCCATCTCCCGTGGATAAATGCCTATTTTAAATTCACTGTTTAATTACAACATCTGTGTCCTATCTGAGACTGTTCTTGATTATTGCTTTGTCTCTTCAAAGTATGTTTTTTTCCTTGCCTTTTCGTATGACTCATAGTTTTTTAATGAAAATGGAACATCTTGTGTGGGACATAGATATTGTCTTCGACATAAGCATGTCTTTCTGCTAGGCTTTTTATTTTAAGTTTATTTATTTATTTTGAGAGAGAGGGAGAGAGAGAGAAAGAGAGTGAGAATGCATGGAGGAGGGGCAGAGAGAGAAGGAGAGAGAGAATCCCAAGCAGGCTGTGCACTGTCAGCACAGAGCCGAACACAGAGCTTGAACTGATGGGCCATGATATCATGACCTGTGCCAAAATCAAGAGTCCGCCTGAGCCACCCAGGTGCCCCCTGCTAGGCTTTTAATGTGGGGCTTTTGTGTTAATTTAGTAGGGAATTGGGTTAAATTTGAAGTTTGTTATTTCTAAGTTTATCCTCCTTGCATCATAGGCTTCAAATTCCTCTAGTACCATCTCTATGTCTGAGCTCCCCTTGGCTTTGGTTCTTCCCTTTGCATTGTACCCCAGAGAGAGTCTGTTCTTCTCAGCACTGCTAGCTCTACTGCATGTTATCTATTCTCTACACTGGTTAGCCTGATGGTGAGGGAAGGAATGCATTCCCTGATGTTCTGGTTGAGCCTTGGTCTTAGTCACCATGTGCCTGGGTCTGAGGGGCTGACCTTTGCAAATGCTCCTGTTTCTCCCTGAGCTGTAGTTCCAGGCCCCGCATAGTTTCTTACTCTTCTCCCAACACTAGTGGTTTGTTTTGTAGTTTTTTTTCCTGCTTCTGTTTCCAGGAAGCAGGTTTTCACCAGTGCCCTAAGATGACAGCTTTTCTTGCTCTTGTCTCTGCAGATTAAGGCTTTTGTTCCCTAGAAATGAGGGCTGTGGGAGATTTGGTAGTGGCTGCTGCTCCCCTTCCCCAACCAGTACCAGGAATGAAATCAAAGTACTGCAGACTTGGTGGCTTAAACAACATTTATCTTCTCACAGTTCTGGAGGCTAGAATCTGAGATCAAGGTGTCAGAAGGATTTGTTTCTTCTGAGGCTGTTCTCCTTGGCCTGTAAGTGGCTGACTTCACCCTGCATCGCCACAAAGTTGTCCCTCTGTGTATGTCTGAATGCTAATCTCTTCTTATAAGGATACTAGTGGTATTGGATTAGGGCCCACCCTAATAATTTCATTTAATCTTAACTAAACATTTTCCAAAACATTTAACCTAAAATTAAACATTTTCCTGTTTAAATACACTTTTCCCAAATATAGTCATTTTCCGAGGTACTAGGGATTAGAATTTCAGTATAAATGGGGGGAGGTGGTGGCACAATTCAGCCCATAACTTTCTGCCCTCACCCAGATTCAGGTCCTTCTGCATGCAAAATATATTAACCTCATCCCAGGAGACCCAACGTCCAATTTTTTTTCATTTCAGCATCAGTTCTGAGTCCAAAATCTCATCTAAATATCATCTAAGTCAGGTAGAGATGATACTCCAGATATTATTCATCCTAGGTAAAGTGCTTCTTCAAGTGTGAACTTGTGGAACCAGGTAGCAAGTTATCTGCTTCCAAAATACAATGTAGGACAGACATAGGACAGACAATCTCATTTGAAAAGGGAGAAATTGAAAAGAAGAAAGGGGTCACGGTTCCTAAACAAGTACAAAACCTTGTAGGGTCAATTACATTAGATTTTAAGGCTTCAGAATAATAATTAGATTTTAAGACAATAATAATTCTCTGTTCTCTGTGTCTACCAGGATGGGCCTCCTTTCAGGTCCACCTGGGTGACAGCCCCACATCCTCAGCCCTGCGCAGTGGTCCTGACTCCTCTGGAACCAAGAAAAAGACATGACATCCTCATCCACTGAGCCTATGCCCTCTGTTCCCACAGTAGTAATGCTGGCCTGCTGACCTCTCAACAACCTTCAGGGTCATTCCTCTTTTTTTTTTTTTTTTTTTGAAGGGTAATGCATGTTTGTAGCCCCATAGCTCTTGTGGGAAATAAGTTTAAGAATTCTGTATGCCTGCACCAATGGGTTAACAAGGCTTACAGCAGAAAACTGCCACAGGGCAAAAGCGCCCAAGGTTAGTCATCAAGCAAAACAAGGCTTAGGGTGAAAAGCCGCCTCCCCAGGATGAAAATGTCCAAGAAAAATTAGAGGTAGAAAGCTATGGGGCAAAAGCACCCAAGATTAGCTAGTGAAAAGGGTGCCTTGTTAACCTTGAGGCAGCATGCTCCAGCAATCTTAAACTTTAGAGATAACAGCTACTTGGCTGTATCGCCCACAGAGAAACTGTCCATCTGGCATCTGGTGCCAATATATCATTGTGCTTTAATCTCAACTTCAAACACCACTCACCACCCGCCCGCCCCAAAACCCTTTGCTTCTTACACACACAAGTTAATAGTCACTATCTTATTTGTTTTCTTCTGTATGTTCACCACAAATGTAAAACCTTGAAAGCTCAATAAATACAGAGACAAAACCCCAGTTTGGGGCTCTTGTCTCCTCCCAGACATTAGCCTCTCTCGTATTCAATTCTGCATCTGCTCTCTTGCTGGACAAGAGAGAACTCCAGACTCAAAGTCTGTGACAAGCTCTATTGACACATCCTGTAGAATCTCAGAAGTCTGACATCTTTCCTTCATTTTGTCTCAGCTCTGCCACCTTCAGTCCAAGCAAGTAGCATTTCTGCTAGAATGAAATTTTTAAAAATCTGTTGGCCTCCTGTACAATTCATGGGAGTCCAAGCCATTAGACAAGAGGGTCATCCTTACATCTTTCCTAGATAGCTCCATCTCTATTTCTGGCTTCTGTTGATATGGCTGAATGGATCCATCAGCCATACACCAACAACCTCTGTAGCAAATGATTGTCCAGCCACATCCTCGATATTCTGTAATCACACTTTCTCATTGTTTTACAATATACATAGGCCAAGAATTTTACAAATCTTCAGGTTCTGGTTCCTTTAAAAAAATTAATGTTTATTTATTTTTGAGAGAGAGAGGGAGAGAGAGAGAGACTGAGCATGAGTGGGGCAGAGGCAGAGAGACAAGGAGACACAGAATCCGAAGGAGGCTCCAGGCTCTGAGCTGTCAGCACAGAGCCTGATGTGAGGCTTGAATCCATGGACTGTGAGATCATGACCTGAGCTTAACTGACTGAGCCACCCAGGTGCCCCATGTTCCTTTTTTGCTTAACAATTCCTTCCTCTTAGCCACTTTGACTGGTGTGAGGTGGTATCTGAGTGTGGTTTTGGTTTGTATTTCCCTGATGAGGAGTGACATTGAGCATCTTTTCATGTGCCTGTTGGCCATCTGGATGTCTTCTTTAGAGAAGCGTCTATTCATGTTTTCTTCCTATTTCTTCACTGGATTCTTTGTTTTTTGGGTGTTGGGTTTGGTAAGTTCTTCATAGATTTTGGATACTAGCCCTTTGTCCGATAGGTCATTTGCAAATATCTTTTCCCATTCCATTGGTTGCCTTTAGTTTTGTTGATTGTTTCCTTTGCAGTGAGTAAGCTTTTTATCTTCATGAGGTCCCAATAGTTCATTTTTGCTTTTAATTCCCTTGCCTTTGGGGATGTGTCAAGTAAGAAGTTGCTGCGGCTGAGGTCAGAGAGGTTTTTTCCTGCTTTCTCATCTAGGGTTTTGATGGTTTCCTGTCTCACATTCAGGTCCTTTATCCATTTTGAGTATATTTCTGTGAATGGTGTAAGAAAGTGGTCTAGTTTCATTCAGAGACTATAGATGCTGGCAAGGATGTGGAGAAACGGGAACCCTCTTGCACTGTTGGTGGGAATGCAAACTGGTGCAGCCTCTCTGGAAAAGTGTGGAGTCCTCAAAAAATTAAAAATAGATCTACCCTATGACCCACCAAAAGCACTGATAGGAATTTTCCCAAGGGATACAGGAGTGCTGATGCATAGGGGCACTTGTACCCCAATGTTTATAGCAGCACTTTCAACAATAGCCAAATTATGGAAAGAGCCCAAATGTCCATCAACTGATGAATGGATAAAGAAATTGTGGTTTATATACACAATGGAATTCTACTTGACAATGAGAAAGAATGAAATATGGCTTTTTGTAACAATGTGGATGGAACTGGAGAGTGTTATGCTAAGTGAAATAAGTCATACAGAGAAAGACAGATAGCATACGTTTTCACTCCTATGTGGATTCTGAGAAACTTAAGAGAAGACCATGGGGGAGGAGAAGAAAAAAAAAAAAGGTTAGAGAGGGAGGGAGCCAAAACATAAGAGACTCTTAAAAACTGAGAATAAACTGAGGGTTGATGGGGGGTGGGAGGGAGGGGAGTGTGGGTGAGGGGTATTGAGGAGGGCATTTGTTGGGATGAGCGCTGGGTGTTGTATGGAAACCAATTTGACAATAAATTTCATATTAAAAAAATTCCTTCCTCAATTTATCTCTGTCTTCTTATATTTCACTATAAGGAACAGGGAGAAACCAGGCCATGCCCATCAACATTTTCTTAGGAATCTCCTCATCTAAATATTGAGGTTCATCAATTGCAAGTTCTGCTTTCCACAAAATATTAGAACTCTATTTATCCAAGTTATTTGCCATTTTATAAGAAGGATCGACTTTCCTTTCCATTTTCTAATAACATTTACTAATTTCCACCTGAGATCTCATCAGAAGCATCATTAACATTCATATTTCTAACAACAATCTGTTTATGATGACATTTTTATTCTCTATGATGATACAAGCTCTCTCTCCAGCTCTCCTCATATTTTTCTGAGCTCTCACCAAAATTGCCTTTAAGTCCGTATTTCTATTTACATTCCCTTCAAGGAAATCTAGGCTTTTTTTTTTTAAAGCATGTACTTCAAGGTTCATCCAGCCTCTACCCATTACCCAGTTCCAAAGCCACTTCCATATCTTTAGGTATTTGTTAACTAATAACAAGTCACTGCAGTACCCCATTTCTTGGTACCAAAATCTGTACTAGTTTCCTTGGCCTGCAATAATAGAACACGACAGACTAGGTGCTTAAACAATGGACATGTATCTTTTCAAAATTCTAGAGGCTTAGATGTCAAAGATCAAGGTGCCCACAGAGTTGTTTCTATCTGAGATTCTCTCCTTGGCCTGTAGATGGTCATCTTCTCCTCCTTGTGTCTTCACATGGTCTTTCCTCTATTTTTGTATGTATTTAAATTTCCATTTTTTATAGACACCACTCATTTTGGATTATGGCTTACCCTACTGACCTCTTTTTCACTTAATTACTTCTTTAAAAATCCTGTCTCCAAATATAGTCACATTCTGAGGTCCTGGAAGTTAGGACCTCAATATATGAATTGGGGGAGGGCAATTCACCTGTAACAGAAAGTTACTGAGGATTCTCCCCAATTTTCCCTCAGAACATGTGGTGGAATTTGTGTAGGTAAAACCTTCATAAAGGCCTAAGACCCACCAGGGTGCCTGGGTGGCTCAGTTGGTTAAGTGTCCGACTTCTGCTCAGGTCATGATCTCATGGTTTGTGAGTTGGAGCCCCACATTAGTCTCTGTGTTGACAGTTCAGAGCCAGGGGCTTGCTTCAGATTCTGTGTCTCCCTCTCTCTCTCTCTCTGCCCCTCCCCTACCTGTGCTCTCTCTCTCAAATATAAATAAAGATTACCAAAAAAAGGTGTAAGATCCACCCCACACAGGCCCCCAGGGATGCTAGCTCAATATGTTTCCCTATGTTCTTTTGAACATCTTTAAAAAGACAATGAGAAATGACTGAAGATAAGAGAATAACCATACTCGGGATAAAACTATCATTGTATCAGTTTAGGATTTACCCATTTAGGGGTGCTCATAGATTTTTCTCCCCCTCTTTTTTTTCTAAGTGTTCATTATTATTTTTTGGTTGTTTTTTTTCCTTTATGATTTCTTTTTTTTACTGAGGTATAATTGACATATAATATTATATTAGTTACATGTATATAACATAATGATTTGATATTTTTCTATATTGTGAAAAAAATCACTATAATAAGTCTAGTTAACATGCGATACCACACTTAGTAACAATTTTTTTTCTTGTGATGAGAACTTTTAAGATCTACTGTCAGCAATGTTCATATATGAATACAGTATTATCAATTATAGTCACCATGCTGTGTGTTACATCCCCATGACTTGTTTTGTAACTAGAAATTTATACTTTTTGACCCCCTTTACCTATTTCACCCAACCCCCCAACTACATACCCCCCCCCCACAATCTGGCAACCAACAGTATGTTCTCTGTATCTCTGAGCTTTGTTTTTTGTTGTTGGTTTTTAACTTTTTAAAAAAATATTCTACATATAAGTGAGATCATGTGGTGTTTGTCTTTCTCTATTTGACTTACTTCACTTTGTGCAATGCGCTCAGGTCCATCCATATTGTCACAAATGGCAAGATTTCATTTTTCTTTGTGGCTGAAATATTTAAATTCTCTTATATATAGCACATCTTCTTTATCCATTCATCCATCAATGGACCCCTAGGTTGTTTTCATACATTGGCTATTGCATAATGCTGCAATAAACATGGGGGTGTGTATATCTTTTTGAGTTAGTGTTTTAATTTTTTTATGATAAATACCCAGATGTGGAATTGCTAGATCATATGGTATTTCTATTATTGATGTTTTGATGAACCTCTGCATTGTTTTCTATAGCGGTTCCACAGATATTACATTCCCATCAACACTGTGTTCCCTTGTCTCTACATAATCACCAACACTTATTTCTTGTTTTTCTGACCGGTGCGAGATGATATCTCATTGTGGTTCTGATTCACATTTCCCTGGATGATTAGTGATGTTGAGCATATTTCCATGTATTTGTTCCCTATCTATATTTCTTCTCTGGAAAAATGTCTATTCAGAACTTCTGCCCAGTTTTTAATCAGCTATTTGGGTTTTTTTTTTTTTTTTTTTTTGCTATTGAGTTGTATGAGTTCTTTAGGTATTTTGGATATTAAGTGGTTATCAGATAGATGATTTGCAAGTATTTTATCCCATTAAGTAGGTTGCCTTTTCATTTTGTTAATGGTTTCCTTTGCTGAACAGAAGCTGTTTAGTTTGATGTGATACCACTTGTTTATTTTTTTGTTTGTTGCCTTTGCTTTTGATGTCAGATCCAAAAATCATTGCCAAGACCAATGTCAAGGAGCTTACTGCCTATGTTTTCTTTTAGGAATTCCATGGTTTTGGGTCTTACATTCAAGTATTTAATTTATTTTGAGTTAGCCTTTGTGTAAGTTATAAGATAGGGGTCCAGTTTCATTCTTCTACATGTGGGTGTCCTGTTTTCCTAACACCGTTTATCAAAGGGAATATTCTTTCCCCGTTTTGTATTCTTGGCTCCTTTGTTATAAATTAATTGACCATATATGCATGGATTTATTTCTGGGCTCTCAATTCTATTCTACATTGTTTGATTTGTGGTTGTTAAACCTTCTTGCATTGTAGGGATAAATCCCAGTTGATCATGGTGAGTGATTCTTTTAATGTATTGTTGAACTCAGTTTGCTAATATTTTGTTGAAGATTTTTGGATATACATTCTTCAAGTATATTGGCTTACTATTTTCTATTCTTGAAGTATGCTTGGTTTTGATATCAGGGTAATGTTGGCCTTGGAAAATGTTTTTAAAAATATTCCCTCCTTATATTTTTTGGAAGAGTTTGAAAAGGATTTGCACTAGTTATTCTTTAAATGTTTGGAAGTATTCACCAGTTAATCCATCTGGTTCTGGACTTTTGTTTATTGGGATGTATTAGATTCTCTATATCTTCATCATTCAGCCTTGGCAGGTTGTATGTTTCTAGACACTTATGTATTTCATCTTGGTTGTCCAATTTTTTAGCATATAATTGTTCATTGCAGTCTCTTGTTTTCCTTGTATATTTGTGCTATCAATTGTATGTCCTCTTTCATTTCTGATTTTATTTATATGAGTCCTCTATCTTCTTGGTAAGTTTACCCAAAGCTTTTTCTATTTTGTCAATCTTGAAAAAGAAAACAGCTCTTAGTTTCATTGATCTTTTTATTGTGTTTTTAGTCTCTCATTTATTTCTACTCTGATCTTTAATATTTTCTTTCTTCTTTTTAAAAACGTTTAAAATGTTTTTATCTTATTTTTGAGAGAGACAGAGAGAGAGACAGAGAGAGAGAGAGAGAGAGAGAGAGAGAAGAGAATCAAATCTGAAGCAGGCTTCAGGCTCTGAGCTGTCAGTGCAGAGCCCGATGAGAGGCTCAAACTCACAAACTGTGAGATCATGATCTGAGCTAAAGTCGGGTGCTTAACCGACTGAGCCACCCAGGGGCCCCAATATTGCCTTTCTTCTATTAACTTTGGGTTAATTTGTTCTTTTTTTAGTTCCTTGAGATATAATGTTAGGTTGTTGATTTGAGATCTTTCTTGGTTTTTTGAGCATCTTTTCATGTGTCTGTTAGCCATCTGGATGTCTTTGGAAAAGTCTGTATTCATGTCTTCTACCCATTTCTTCGCTGGATTATTTGTTTTTTTGGGTGTTGAGTTTGGTAAGTTCTTTATAGATTTTGGATACTAACCCTTTATTCGATATGTTATGTGCAAATATCTTCTCCCATTTTGTTGGTTGCCTTTTAGTTTTGTTGATTGTTTCCTTCACTGTGCAGAAGCTTTTTAGTTTGATGTCCAAATAGTTCATTTTTGCTTTTATTTCCTTTGTCTTCTGAGACATATCAAGTAAGAAGTTGCTGTGACCAAGGTCAAAGAAGTTGCTGCTTGTCTTCTGTAGGATTTTGATATTTTCCTGTCTCACGTTCAGGCCTTTAATTCATTTTGAAATATTTTGTGTATGGTATAAGAAAGTGGCCCAGATTCATCCTGCATTTTGCTGTCCTTTTTTCCTAGAACCATTTGCTGAAAATACTGTATTGCATTGTATACTCCTTCCTGCTTTGTAAAATATTAGTTGACTATATATTTGCGGTTCCATTTCTGGGTTCTGTATTCTATTCCATTGATCTATGTGTCTCTTTTTGTGCCAGTACCATACTGTCTTAATGATTACAGCTTTGTAATACAGTTTAAAGTCTGGAATTGTGATGCCTCCAGCTTTGGTTTTCTTTTTCTTTTTCTTTTATTTTACAAATTTTTAAACTTTTATTTATTAACGTTATTACATTATGGTGTTTATTTAACTACCCAGGTGTCTCTGGTTTTCTTTTTCAACATTACTTTGGCTATTCAGGGGTCTTTTGTGGTTCCATACAAATTTTAGGATTGTTTGTTCTAGGTCTGTGAAGAATGCTGGTGTTATTTTGATACGGATTGCATTGAATGTGTAGATTGTTTTGTGTAGTATCAACATCTTAGCAATATTTTTTCTTCTAATCCATGAGCATGGAATGTTTGCCCATTTCTTTGAGTCTTCTTCAATTTCTTCCATAAATTTCTATAGTTTTCAGCATACAGATCTTTTACCTTTTTGGTTAGGTTTATTCCTAGTATTTTATGGGTTTTGGTGCAATTGTAAATGGGATTGATTCCTTGATATCTCTTGCTGCTGCTTCATTAGTGGTGTATAGAAATGCAGGCAATTTCTGTGCATTGGTTTTATATCTTGCAACTTTGCTGAATTCATGTGTCATCTCTAGCAATTTTTTGGTGAAATCTTTCAGGTATTCCATATAGAGTATCATGTCATCTGAGAAGAGTTTTACTTCTTCCTTGCTGATTTGGATGCCTTTTTTCTTTTTGTTGTCTGATTGCTGAGGCTAGGACTTCTAATACTATGTTGAACAACAGTGGTGAAAGTAGACATCCCTGTTGTGTTTCTGACCTTAGGGGGAAAGCTCTCAGTTTTTCCCCATTGAGTATGATATTAGCTGTGGGCCTCTCATATATGGCTTTTATGATGTTAAGCTATGTTCCTTCTATCCCTACTTTCTTGAGGGTTTTTATCAAGAAAGGATGCTGTATTTTGTCAAATGCTTTTTCTGCATCTATTTAAAGGCACCAGGTTAATATTTTAGCTTCTTATGTTTTCTTATTCTGTCTTCCTTGAGCACTTTTAGTTGTGTTTAATGCCTGAGTTTATAGAGGTAACTGTTTCATTGAGATTCTTAACTTCACAGCAATATTTTTGGGCCACAATTTTGACTGTCCCATGGCAAGTGTTTGATGTTTATCCTTTGTAATTTCTTTCCTTTTTTTCTCCCTGTTTTTATGGTAATTAAAAAAACATATTGTGTTCTTATTCCTTTTTTATTATTACTCTTTAGTTAAGATCAGTTTTTATTGGTTAAAAAACTTAAGTGATGTTCTATGAGATAGAGTACATGACTGTATCTCAGGCTAACAATCTTAATGACACATTGTTTTATGTAGGGATGAATTCTTTTCTTTACCTACCTCCTTTTTCCCATTTTTGGCTGACCAAGGGAAGCAGTTGAAATCTGCTCTCAGATGCCTCACAAGCAGACTTCTTTCCACTAATAGTTTTTATCTGTGATTCTGCGATAATTGCTTTCTTTCAAGCTTCTGATACATTTTGTTATGCAAAGTGTACTCCTTTTGCCAGCTCATATGCCCCATTTTGTAATTAAAAATAAAAAAACGTTGATATTTCACTATAGGATATGCTTTATATTTGGGAGAAATTTGTGCTGGCACCCTTTCCTAAAATCATCAACAAAAAGCATCTTCTTTCTTCATTTGTTTAATACGTGATAGAACTTCAGTACTTTGGCACTTGTTCTTTTTAATTTATATTTTGAAGTTTCAGATGTCTGCTAGGTTCATGGAAGATGTTGTTTGTGTTTCCATTTCTCATTCTTTATTTTGGTTTTGAGGATATCCAAGAGGAGAATATCAAATGCACCAATAGCACAGTACCACTTTAATACCAGAAATCAGTCTTCCCTCTTTAATACAAATGGCATTTGTGTAGTAAAAGTTTCCAATGAAAAAGTAATTAAACTACCAAAAAGGAAGAAAATGGAAGCCAGGTAATATGGATTTAATTCAGGAAACAGAATATAATATAAAAATTCTTATTAATATTCATAAATATACGGATAATATTATTTATACATGAGACAAGAGTAAGATATTAAGAAAAAGGGATACTCAGAGAACCAAAAGAAACCTTTGAAATAATTTTATCATTTATTGTGTTGACCATTTGAGGGGCATTTTCAATCTAGAGATACATATCCTTCAGTTAAAGGAAGTTTTCATGTTAGTTATTTGTAATTTCCTTTCCTCTGTGTTCTTTGTCCTCTTTTCATAACTTTTATCAGTAAGGTGTTGGGCATCCTAAATTGATCTTATAAGATATTTAAGTTGTCTCATATTTTATATCCTGTTACTTTTACTATTTATAGGAAATTTCCTCAATTTTACCTCCAACTCATTTTTAACTTTTTATTTAAAGTTTTTATCTTGTATTCAATTTTTCTGATATTCATTTTACATCTTCTCAGGCTTGGTATTTGCTTTTGTTTGTTTTTAGAGGAATAAACCCATTATGGTCATGGAATTCTGGGTTGGCTGGTTTGACACATGGGGAGGTAAACATATGATTAAAAATGCTGAAGGTAAGTGTTTTGCAGTGTTTGACCCCAAGTAGAGGTGGCCCTGAGTCATGGATCATTTACACATTTCTTTGCTAATTAATTAGCTCATTCAACCACAAATATTATTCAATACCTATTAGGTACAGGGATTTGGGTAGGCTTGAGGGTGCATTGATGAACAAAAATGACCTGGTTCCTACCCTCAGGGTAGAGATGAAAGATAATTAAGAGTTTAGTATAATTGACAGTTAAGAAATGATCAAGAGTTCCATATATTAAAAGTGCTTTGAAGCAAACAAACAGGTGCAGTGATAGAAAAGACAGGGACAGGCCTGCAGAGGTAAGGCGAGGTGGTCATGGAAAGGGTCTTGGAAAGATAACATCTCTGAAGAAGGGGATGCATTTGCTAAAAGTCTTAATCGTCTCTGGTAAATGCACAGGCCATTGCCATGGTGTTGTCAACTACCTGGTAGTAATTATCAGAAGATAATATGTGATGATAGTTGAAAGCATGGATCCTGGAACCAAAGAGATAAGGATTTCAGTCTCAACTCTGCTAGTCTGCATAACTAGCTGCGTGACCCAAGGCAGCTTTCCTTGTCTGCTAAGTCTCAGTGCCCTCACCTGAAACAGGAATTATCAAATAACCTACCTCATAGGCTTGTTGTGAGGATTTAATTAGATAAACCACTCAGAACAGTGCCTGGCAGATATTGTTGACTTAATAAAAGTATTTTGCTACTAAAGATATTTTGCTGTTGATATGAAAACAAGCTCACTTGTACCAGAAGTAAAGCAAACCAACAAAAAATACCAGGTAACTGAGGAAAGCCCACTTGGACCGAAACAAACCAAAACAAAACAAAAAAACCCACCACCACCACCAAAGTTTTCTGATCACTTTCATGTCAGGCACTATGCCATGTTTCTTATGTATATTCTGTCATCAATACTATGAGGTAGTAGGAATTAGGACCTTCATTTAGGAGATAAAGAAGGAGGCTCTGAGAGAAAAATAGGCTGTCCAATTCATGCAAATATTAAAAAGCACAGCCAGGATTGAATTCCACATGTTCCCCATGATGGCCAGTAGAAAGATGATCATACCTTTTAAATCATGGTGACAAAATAAGAGTTTCTGTGGCTAAATATTGGGAATAACCACTTGTGGACTATTGCAGTGGTTTTAAATAAGTGTCTCAAGAGATAGTAATCCTGGAATGGAGTAATGAGGTTATATTAATTTATTTGTACAATTTCAAAAAATTTAATGAACATTAGATACTTAAGTGACATAAAGGTTCTTGGGCTATTATTAAATATATATAACATACAGCCAAATTATGTCCATACTCTGAGAAAAATAATTTTTTAAAAGTCTTTTGGTATTGATAAGACTTGGTTTCCTGGAATAGTTGTGGTAAATTCCACCTATTTTCTGGTTAGAATCTTAGTGGAGGTTGGAGAACAAAATAATTAAGTTGATTATGTGGGGGAGGGGTTTGAGAATGATAAGATTTTATCAGAGACTTCTGTCTTAATTTTTAATTTTCTCTGTGTTCTTATCTTCCTCCTTTACAGATGTTGAGGATACTGTGTCCAAATTTATCACATCTGAAATCTCCTTCAATGTATATATGTTCCATGGTGGAACCAACTTTGGTTTCATGAATGGGGCCACATATTTTGGGAAACACAGAGGTGTTGTCACTAGTTATGGCAAGTGCTCACTGGTATGGTCACCTCTTGGCATAGTGGTACTGGAGCTCTACAGAGGAGGTTCCAAAAGCATGCCCTGAGCATCAATGAATTCTTGACCTATAATTTATGCTGAGGATTCAGGATTTTCCTGTCTAATTTCCTTTATTTTGTGATGTTCATAATGCCCCCAACAGGCTGTAATTGAATAGATGCGGTGCCTCAGACGTAGAGCCCTGCTTCACTCATCATATATACTGATCCCTTGACTTGAACCTTCTAAGACACACAGAATACAAATAGTGACTGCTGTGTGGGCACTGATAGACACACCAAGGCAATCCAGATTGAGGGAAGAAGGGAGTGTCCATTAGAAAGTAAAACAGAAAGATGAGTCCAGTGTCTTGGTAGCCTCAGATCCTCAGGAAGTGTTGTGTGGAATGCTCCCAAAGTGGCATTACTTGCACCCTCCCACCCCGCCCCAGCCTGGGATGGACTGGTCCAGGGGGTGGGGAAGATGTATCTTCTGTCTCCCTCTGGTAGTCCTGACCTGTCTCATGACAGAAGTGCTAAAACAGGGTCTATTATGGAGGGTTTGCTGCCAATGAAAATATCCTGGTGTCTTGCAGACTATGATGCTGTGCTGACAGAGGCTGGGGATTACACAGAAAAATATTTCAAGCTTCGAAAACTCTTTGGATCTGTTGTAGGTACTCAGCAACATTTTTAACTTGAGGGAGGTTCTCCTGATGAAGTGGAAGGGTAAGGCAAGGGAAGGTTCCCTCATGGGCAGAAACTTGGAGACTTAAGACCTATGGCAAACTTAAGTTCAAATCCCAGTTTTCCCACTTAAAAGATAAGTGGCTTTGCATGAGTATTTTAAGCCCATAAACCTGTTTCCTCATTGAAACATAAAGACAATGATATTTGACTCCTATAGTGACTGTGAAAATTAAGTTACTATTTGTAGAGCTCTTAATATGATGACATAGTACCCTCACATAAAATAGCAAAAGCTATCTTACTTCATTTTACTTGTTTAAATAAAGTCAATCATCTACTATGTTCTAGAAAGTAAGTGAGCACTGGCATTGCCAGAAGGCATAAGGTACAGTTCTTGTTCCCTGAGAGCCCTTAGTCTATATGACCAACATTACCCTGTAGAGGTGTGTGTCTATCAGCTATCCGTGCATACAAAATAGTTCCAACTGTTATTTACAGTTTCTCATCACTCTTGGAGAAGTATCACATATGCTAGGATAGGACCCATTTCTCTTGTTGGCTCTGGGGTACAAGAGTTCTTGGGTAGGGCTGAGGAAGTTTGGAGAAGGCAGTAGTTATTTCAGGCACTTCTTGCCCCATGACTCATTTTCATTTCAGCAGTGCATCTGCCCCCTTTACCCAAGCTCTCTCCCAAGGCTGAGTATCCCGCTGTGAAACCGTCCCTTTATTTGCCACTGTGGGATGTTCTACAGTACTTAAATAAGGTGAGTACTGCCTGGCACTGGAATGGAGGGGTGACCATTGGGGGCATGGGGACAAGGCCTTAGGCCACAGAGTAGAGAATCCTTTAAGAACTTTTTATTGGGAAGGGTGAAAATAAATCCTTTGGATGCCCATATTTAGAATTATGGGGTAAGAACCACAAACTTTCTGGGTAGACTGTGAAGAGGCTTCAACCTGAAGAATGAATGAGGGTGGGGGAGAGGCAAGATATTGGAGGATCCTCTTTGCCAGCTCAGATGAACCCATCTGATAGATGCTCTTGTGTGGGACTACATGATCCCTATGGGAAAGACTAAGAGCCAGGAACCCATGACACCGAGTTTGACTCTACAATCAAATAGGCCAAATCACTGAACTTTTATGGGTTCATACTCTCCCTTTAAAATTATATTACTTGGACTATTTTGAAGAAAAGGTTAAAATTATTTGAAAAATTTTAACTCTTGAATTCATATTAGTTTCACCTCTGCTATCACTATTTTAGATAAAAAGTCATGATCGGCACATTGTAGATGCTAACTAAATGTTTGCTTTAGTGCATAATTCTTTACTTAGTTTATGTTGAAATACAACTTATTCACTCCATTAATTGCATGATTGCAGTAATTTTTCCCTCTACCATGCTCCCACCATCCCTTGAGTTTTTCAGACAGTGAAGACGTGGAGATGATGCAAAAGAGCATTATCACATTGCATTGGTTTTAGTATTTCTCATCCAAATATCTGTTGGGGACAATTAAGAGGTACAACAAAAAATGACAAGAACCTGTGGAAGAAGGATCCCAACTTCTCATCATCCTGGTTCCTGTTTCTGCAATGTTTCTCTCACAGCCTGTTATATCTCATACACCAGTCAACATGGAGAGCCTCCCTATAAACAATGGGAATGGCCAGTCCTATGGATTAGTGCTTTATGAGACTTTTATCTGCTGTGGAGGTTCTCTCCATGCTAATGTTCAAGATACAGCACAGGTAGGGGTCAGCAGGCTGTCTATGGAGGTAAGCAGAACATTTAGCCTGACTTATTGGGAAGGATTGTCAATGGTCACTTTACTGTTAGATAATATTTTCAAGCACCTACTATCTGTGAGGCATTGGGAATATAAAGTCAAACCAAAGAAACTTGCTTTCTGCTTTATCACAAATTAAGTGTATTAAAGCCTCCTGGTCAGCTTCTATCCATCTGTGATCACCAAGGCCAGCCCCTTACTTCATAATGATCTGTTCCCTAAACCAGAGCCTCTCTTTTCCTTTCTTCAGGTACACCTACCAGTCTGATGCTGACTCTTCTTTTGCAGGTGTTTTTGAATGAGAAAAATATAGGACTTCTGGGTGATGGTATTAAGAAGTTGAACATTCCTAAAATCAGGGTATGTGATTCAAGAGTCTGGGTGCTTCCTTAGACCTCTGACTCAAATGTAGTCATAGCCTGGTCCTGAGATAGACTACCTCCTTCTTATGCCACTGCCCTTTGGTATTGTTCCTCATTTGGGTTTCCAGCAGCAAGTATTTAGGGCTATAAGCATAAATGTATCTCCTAGGTCCAAGTTTAGCAGAGCTGCAGCATACACGCTTCAGTGTGAATGGAACTTCCCCATTAGGCCCCGAGTCAATCATCTGCCCCTGGTTAGGTCTCTGATCAAAGGCACACAGTTGAGTCAAGGCAAATTCTTTCCCAAGGCAAGTCAGCAGGGAAAACGGAAGATTGAGTTTGGAACAGGAACACAAAGAGTCCTCATGAGAGAGGAGGATTGTTGGGCTCTAGAGCAGAGCCCATTTTCTCCCATTTACTTGTACTTCCATCTGGGACTCAGAGAATAGAATGGGTTCTAGAGTAAAAACTCTACGTAGCCATGTAGTCTCTGTGAACTGGTCTATCCCAAGCAGGAATGTCAACAACTACTTCTCCTCCTCCTTCTCCTCTTCCTCTTTCTCCTCCTCCTTTTCCCTCCGCCTCCTCACCCTCTCCTTTCTCTCTCCCTGTCCCTCTGCTTCTTCTTAGGAATGTCAACTTCTAAGAATCCTGGTGGAGAATCAAGGACGAGTCAATTTTTCATGGAAAATTCAAGATCAGCGGAAAGGTGGGAAACAGGCTGTAATCTCTCTTTATGGTTAATTGGATCCTATACTGAAGCAGTATTGCACTTGGGAGGAAAAAATGAAACCCTTGAGCAGTGGGATACCTAGGTCCCAGAACCAAAGACTCAAATTCCTTCCCTCTCCCTGGTCCTGCCTTCTCCTGGTAGGAAAACACAGCAGTTAGGTTGGGTCTTGGCCTATTGTGGAGCAAGGCCCAGTCTCCCATTGGGAATTTCAGAGAAAGTTCTGATACTAAGTGGGACGTTTTCTTGGTAATATGGAAGCATACAAGAAACTTTCAGTTATAGCAGGCCAGACAAGTGTTTGCCCTCCTGTCTGAGCCATTGTCACAGGCATATACAGTCTGCATTTCTTTTCCAGACACTGAAGAATGTCTAGTTCCTGTCCACATTCTTTCCTACCCCCCACTTGCAGGATTAACTGGATCTGTCACTATTGATAACATTCCCTTGAACGGTTTTATTATCTACTCTCTGGAGATGACCATGAGCTTCTTTGAAAGGTATGTTCCTACTTATGCCCAAAAAACACTTGGAGGGATCAGGGGCTTACAGATGTCAAACTCTTCACTTTGCAGATGACGAGCCAAGATTCAGAAAAGTGAAATGATTTACCCCTGATTATAGAGTGCTTTAAGGTCAGGACTAGAACCCCAGAACTAGTCTCCTGACTCCTGATTTAATGCTTCTAATATATCTCCCTGATATCAGAATTATGGGCTCTGAGTGGGGAAACGTTGGCACTAGAAAGAGGAGGGGGTCTTTTTCAACGCTCTGCTCTTTCTCTAGGCTCCGCTCTGCCACCTGGAAGCCTGTCCAAAAAAACTATTCAGGCCCTGCCTTCTACCTTGGTACCTTGAAGGCTGGTTCTTCACCCAAGGACACTTTCCTGAGACTACTTGTAAGTGAGCTGACCTAATCTCTTCTGGTGTCCCAACCACCTATTCTTTTCAAAAGAGTTTTGAAGCAAAGCTATAGTGTTCCTGGAAGGAATACCTCCCTATTCTACTTGTTTTTCTCTTTCTCATTTGGAACAAGACTTCCGACATTTCTCAATCTTCCTGATTTATCATTATTAAAAAAATAATAAATCAGAACACAATGGAAAATTCGAAATAATAGGAAGCTATAGAATGAAAATGATGACATTTCTCCTTCTAATCTATTCCCTGTTCCAATTCCTTTCTACTTCTCAGGACTAAACATTACCCATGTCACTGGACCAAAATGGGCCACTCCTTGGTGAGTTATGGATAGAGACTATACCAAGTGGAGTTGCCTACAAGGAGATCATGAAAAATAATTTACAAAGCCTGTCCCCTTAAAGATGGGAAAGCAGACTCCTTTTAGTAGGGCTTGGAATGGATATTCGGAAGGGGTTTTAGCATTATCATGAGGTTGAGGTCACTTCTAGCAATTTTTGGTTCCTCTGCACAGGTGTGGCCCTCAAATATTTCTTTTTCTATTCCAGCAGTACCTTAGTTTCTTTCTAAAGGTAAGATTGACAGCTAGGTAGAAGCTTCTAGGAGTTTAGTTCCTAAAAGGTAATATTTACAGACAGAAACTTCTATAAGAAATTTCCTGAGTTCAGGGGATTAGGCTGGTGATATCAACAGTTTGTGCGATTTCATATATAACTTTGCCAAAACATATACACAATTATTCCATTAATAGGAAGGGGATCATTCCCTAAATTATATTCTGCAACTTTGGGGGTGCAGTAATTTTTACCTAGTATAGCTATTTTTACCTGGTATATATATATATATATATATATATATATATACACACACACACACACATATACATACACATAATGACATAAATGCATGAAATATTATGCACAAAATAAATGAACAGTTCAATAAATTATCACAAAGCGAACACCATGTAATTTATTTGAAATAAAAAAATAAAATATTGTCAGCACCCCTCCCAATCACTGCCTCTCCTCTCTAACTATTATCTTGACTTCTAACACTCCAATTCAGTGCTTCTTCTTTAGACTTCATGTAAGTTGAACTGCCTTTCCCCCCCTCCCCCCCCCCCCCGCGTGGCTTTTTTTGTGGCTGAGATTCAGCCATTAAATGATGTTGTGGGGCTTTATTCATTTTCATAGTTGTATAGGATTCCATTTTATAAAATATCATACTTTATTTAATCTTCAACCATCATTCTACTGTTGATAGACATTTATATTATTTCTAGTGTTTGACTACTATATATATATATTTTCTTTTTAATATGAAATTTATTGTCAAATTGGTTCCCATAGAACACCCAGTGCTCCTGGGTGAGTGCTCCTGGGAGAGAACCAACAGGTTCTCTCCTCAATGCCCATCACCCATTTTCCCCTCCCACCACCCCCCATCAACCCTCAGTTTGTTCTCAGTTTTTAAGGGTCTCTTATGGTTTGACTCCTTCCCTCTCTGTCCTTTTTTTTATTCCCCCTTCTACTCCCCCATGGTCTTCTGTTAAGTTTCTCAGGATCCACATAAGAGTGAAAACATCAGGTAACTGTCTTTCTCGGTATGACTTATTTCACTTAGCATAACACTCTCCAGTCCCATCCACATTGCTACAAAAGGCCATATTTCATTCTTTCTCACGGCCACGTAGTATTCCATTGTGTATATAAACCAAAACTTCTTTATCCATTCATCAGTTGATGGACATTTAGGCTCTTTCCATAATTTGGCTATTGTTGAAAATGCTGCTATAAACATTGGGGTACAAGTGCCACTATGCATCAGCACTCCTGTATCCCTTGGGTAAATTCCTAGCAGTGCTATTGCTGGGGCAGAGTAGATCTGTTTTTAATTTTTTGAGGAACCTCCACATTGTTTTCCAGAGTGGCTGCACCAGTTTGCATTCCCACCAACAGTGCAAGAGGGTTCCTGTTTCTCCACATCCTCTCCAGCATCTATAGTCTCCTGATTTGTTCATTTTGGCCACCCTGACTGGCATGAGGTGGTATCTGAGTGTGGTTTTGATTTGTATTTCCCTGATGAGGAGCGATGTTGAGCATCTTTTCATGTGCCTGTTGGCCCTCTGGATGTCTTCTTTAGAGAAGTGTCTATTCATGTTTTCTGCCCATTTCTTCACTGGATTCTTTGTTTTTCAGGAGTGGAGTTTGGTGAGTTCTTTATAGATTTTGGATACTAGCCCTTTGTCCGATATGTCATTTGCAAATACCTTTTTCCATTCCGTTGGTTGCCTTTTAGTTTTTTTGATTGTTTCCTTTGCAGTGCAGAAGATTTTTATCTTCATGAGGTTCCAATAGTTCATTTTTTCTTTTAATTTTTTGCCTTTGGAGATGTGTCAAGTAAGAAATTTCTGCGGCTGAGGTCAGAGAGGTTTTTTCCTGCTTTCTCCTCTAGGGTTTTGATGGTTTCCTGTCTCACATTCAGGTCCTTCATCCATTTTGAGTTTACATTTGTGAATGTGTAAGAAAGTGGTCTAGTTTCATTCTTCTGCATGTTGCTGTCCAGTTCTCCCAGCACCATTTTTTAGAGAGACTGTCTTTTTTCCATTGCATATTCTTTCTTGCTTTGTCAAAGATGAGTTGGGCATACGTTTGTGGGTCTAGTTCTGGGGTTTCTATTCTATTCCATTGGTCGATGTGTCTGTTTTTGTGCCAATACCATGCTGTCTTGATGATTACAACTTTGTAGTAGAGGCTAATGTCTGGGATTGTGATGCCTCCTGCTTTGGTCTTCTTCTTCAAAATCACTTTGGCTATTCGGGGTCTTTTGTGGTTCCATACGAATTTTAGGATTGCTTGTTCTAGTTTCGAGAAGAATGCTGGTGCAATTTTGATTGGGATTGCATTGAATGTGTAGATAGCTTTGGGTAGTATTGACATTTTGACAATATTTATTCTTCCAATATATGAGCACGGAATGTTTTTCCATTTCTTTATATCTTCTTCAATTTCCTTCATGAGCTTTCTATAGTTTTCAGCATACAGAGCTTTTACATCTTTGGTTAAGTTTCTTCCTAGGTATTTTATGCCTCTTGGTGCAACTGTGAATGGGATCAGTTTCTTTATTTGCCTTTCTTTTGCTTCATTATTAGCGTATGCAATTGATTTGTACATTGATTTTGTATCCTGCAACTTTGCTAAATTCATGTATCAGTTCTAGCAGACTTCTGGTGGAGTCTATCGGATTTTCCATGTATAATATCATATCATCTGCAAAAAGTGAAAGCTTAACTTCATCTTTGCCAATTTTGATGCCTTTGATTTCCTTTTGTTGTCTGGTTGCTGATGCTGGCACTTCCAACACTATGTTAAACAACATTGGTGAGAGTGGACATCCCTGTCGTGTTCCTGATCTTAGGGAAAAAGCTGTCAGTTTTTCCCCATTGAGAATGATGTTAGCTGTGGGCTTTTCATAAATGGCTTTTATGATGTTTAAGTATGTTCCTTCTATCCTGACTTCCTCGAGGGTTTTTATTAAGAAAGGGTGCTGAATTTTGTCAAAGGTCTTTTCTGCATCGATTGACAGGATCATATGGTTCTTATCTTTTCTTTTATTAATGTGATGTATCACATTGATTGATTTGCGAATGTTGAACCAGCCCTGCATCCCAGGAATGAATCCCACTTGATCATGGTGAATAATTCTTTTTATATGCTGTTGAATTGGATTTGCTAGTATCTTATTGAGAATTTTTGCATCCATATTCATCAGGGATATTGGCCTGTAGTTCTCTTTTTTTTGCTGGGTCTCTCTCTCTCTGGTTTAGGAATCAAAGTAATACCGGCTTCATAGAATGAGTCTGGAAGTTTTCCTTCCCTTTCTATTTTTTTGAATAGCTTGAGAAGGATAGGTATTATCTCTGCTTTAAATGTCTGGTAGGACTCCCCTGGGAAGCCATCTGGTCCTGGACTCTTATTTGTTGGGAGATTTTTGATGACTGATTCAATTTCTTCGCTGGTTATGGGTCTGTTCAAGCTTTCTATTTCCTCCTGATTGAGTTTTGGAAGCTTGTGGGTTTTTAGGAACTTGTCCATTTCTTCCAGGTTGTCCAGTTTGTTGGCATATAATTTTTCATAGTATTCCCTGATAATTGCTTGTATCTCTGAGGGATTGGTTGTAATAATTCCATTTTCATTCATGATTTTATCTATTTGGGTCATCTCCCTTTTCTTTTTGAGAAGCCTGACTAGAGGTTTGTCAATTTCGTTTATTTTTTCAAAAAACCAACTCTTGGTTTCGTTGATCTGCTCTACAGTTTTTTTAGATTCTTTATTGTTTATTTCTGCTCTGATCTTTATTATTTCTCTTCTTCTGCTGGGTTTAGGCTGCCTTTGCTGTTCTGCTTCTATTTCCTTTAGGTGTGCTGTTAGATTTTGTATTTGGGATTTTTCTTGTTTCTTGAGATAGGCCTGGATTGCAACGTATTTTCCTCTCAGGACTGCCTTCACTGCGTCCCAAAGCATTTGGATTGTTGTATTTTAATTTTCATTTGTTTCCATATATTTTTTAATTTCTTCTCTAATTGCCTGGTTGACCCATTCATTCTTTAGTAGGGTGATCTTTAACCTCCATGCTTTTGGAGGTTTTCCAGGCTTTTTCCTGTGGTTGATTTCAAGCTTCATAGCATTGTGGTCTGAAAGTATGCATGGTATGATTTCAATTCTTGTATACGTATGAAGGGCTGTTTTGTGACCCAATAGGTGATCTATCTTGGAGAATGTTCCATGTGCACTTGAGAGGAAAGTATATTCTGTTGCTTTGGGATGCAGAGTTCTAAATATGTCTGTCAAGTCCATCTGATCCAATGTATCATTCAGGGCCCTTGTTTCTTTATTGACCGTGTGTCTAGATGATCTATCCATTTCTGTAAGTGGAGTGTTAAAGTCCCCTGCAATGACCACATTCTTATCAATAAGGTTTCTTATGTTTGTGAGTAATTGTTTTATATATTTGGGGGCTCCTGTATTCAGCGCATAGACATTTATAATTGTTAGCTCTTTCTCATGGATAGACCCTGTGATTATTATATAATCATCTCTTGTTATAGCCTTTAATTTAATGTCTAGTTTGTCTGATATAAGTATGGCTACTCCAGCTTTCTTTTGACTTCCAGTGACATGATAAATAGTTCTCCATCCCCTCACTCTCAATCTGAAGGTGTCCTCAGGTCTAAAATGAGTCTCTTGTAGACAGCAAATAGATGGGTCTTGTTTTTTTATCCATTCTGATACCCTATGTCTTTTGGTTGGCGCATTTAATCCATTTACATTCAGTGTTATTATAGAAAGATATGGGTTTAGAGTCATTGTGATGTCCGTAGGTTTCATGCTTGTTGCAATGTCTCTGGTACTTTGTCTCACAGGATCCCCCTTAGGATCTCTTGTAGGGCTAGTTTAGTGGTGACGAATTCCTTCAGTTTTTGTTTGGGAAGACCTTTATCTCGCCTTCTATTCTAAATGACAGATTTACTGGATAAAGGATTCTCGGCTGCATATTTTTTCTGTTCATCACATTAAAGATCTCCTGCCATTCCTTTCTGGCCCGCCAAGTTTCAGTAGAGAGATCGGTCACGAGTCTTATAGTTCTCCTGTTATATGTTAGAGCACGTTTATCTCTAGCTGCTTTCAGAATTTTCTCTTTATCCTTGTATTTTGCCAGTTTCACTATGATATGTCGTGCATAAGATCGTTTCAATTTACAGTTACATCTGAAGGGAGTTCTCTGTGCCTCTTGGATTTCAATGCCTTTTTCCTTCCCCAGATCCGGGAAGTTCTCAGCTATTATTTCTTCAAGTACACCTTCAGCACCTTTCCCTCTCTCTTCCTCCTCTGGAATACCAATTATGCGTAGATTATTTCTCTTTAGTGCATCACTTAGTTCTCTAATTTTCCTCTCATACTCCTGGATTTTTTTTCTCTCTTTTTCTCAGCTTCTTCTTTTTCCATAATTTTTTCTTCTAGTTCACCTATTCTCTCCTCTGCTTCTTCAATCCGAGCCGTAGTTGTCTCCATTTTATTTTGCAGTTCATTGATAGCATTTTTTAGCTCCTCCTGGCTGTTCCTTAGCCCCTTGATCTCTGTAGCAAGAGATTCTCTGCTGTCTTTTATACTGTTTTCAAGCCCAGCAATTAATTTTATGACTATTTTTCTAAATTCACTTTCTGTTATATTGTTTAAATCATTTTTGATCAGTTCATTAGCTGTTGTTATTTCCTGGACGTTTTTCTGAGGGGAATTCTTCTGTTTTGTCATTTTGGATAGTCCCTGGAGTGGTGCAGGACTGTGGGACACTTCCCCTGTGCTGTCTTGAATTACTTGTGATGGTGGGCGGGGCCGCAGTCAGACCTGATGTCTGCCCCCAGCCCACCACTGGGGCCACAGTCAGACGCTCCTAGGGGCATGATTCACTGTGGGGTGGTATGGCCCATCTGGGCTACTTGCACACTGCCAGGCTTGTGATGCTGGGGATCTGGCGTATTAGCTGGGGTGGATCGGCATGGTGCACAGGGGCAGGAGGGGCAGGCTCAGCTCGCTTTTCCTTTGGAGATCCGCTTCGGTAGGGGTCCTGCGGCACCGGGAGGGAGTCAGACCCGCCAGAGGGATGGGTCTGCAGAAGCACAGCGTTGGGTGTTTGTGCGGTGCAAGCAAGTTCCCTGGCAGGAACTGGTTCCCTTTGGGATTTTGGCTGGGGGATGGGCAAGGGAGATGGCGCTGGCGAGCACCTTTGTTCCCTGCCAAGCTGAGCTCTGTCGTCCGGGGCTCAACAACTCTCTCTCCTGTTGTCCTCCAGCCCTCCCGTTCTCCGAGCAGAGCTGTTAGCTTATAACCTTCCAGATGTCAAGTCCTACTTGCTGTCGGAACACACTCCGTCTGGCCCCTGTGCTTTTGCAAGCCAGACTCGGGGGCTCTACTTGGCCGGCGGGCCGCCCCTCCGCCCCGGCTCCCTCCCGCCAGTCTGTGGAGCACGCACCACCTCCCCGCCCTTCCTACCCTCTTCCGTGGGCCTCTCGTCTGTGCCTGGCTCCGGAGATTCCATTCTGCTAGTCTTCTGGTGATTTTCTGGGTTATTTAGGCAGGTGTAGGTGGAATCTAAGTGATAAGCAGGACGTGCAGTGAGCCCAGAGTCCTACGCCGCCATCTTCCCAGGATCCCCCATACCTGCTTTCAGAATTTTCTCTTTATCCTTGTATTTTGCCAGTTTCACTATGATATGTCATGCAGAAGATCGATTCAAGTTACGTCTGAAGGATGTTCTCTGTGCCTCTTGGATTTCAATGCCTGTTTCCTTCCCCAGATAGGGAAGTTCTCAGCTATGATTTTTTCGAGTACACCTTCAAGCCCCTTTCTGTCTCTCTTCTTCTGGAATTCATATGATATGGATATTGTTCCATTTGATTGCATCACTTATTTCTCTAGTTCTCCCCTCATACTCTGGATTTTTTTATCTTTTTCTCAGCTTCCTCTTTTTCATAATTTTATCTTCTAATTCACCTATTCTCTCCTCTGCCTCTTCAATCCGTGCTATGGCCGCCTCTATTTCATTTTGCATCTCATTTATAGCATTTTTAGCTCCTCATGACTATTTCTTAGTCCCTTGATCTCTGTAGTAATAGACTCTCTTCTGTCCTCTGTGCTTTTTTTAAACCCAGCGATTAATTTTATGACTATTACTCTAAATTTTTGTTCTGTTATATTGCCTAAATCGTTTTTTATCAATTCATTAGCTGTCGCTACTTCCTGGAGTTTCTTTTTAGGAGAATTCTTCCATTTCACTATTTGGGGTAGTCCCTGCTGTGGCTCCGAACTGCTGGGCACTTCCCCTGTGCTGTCCAGAGTAACTTGTGTTGGTGGGTGGGGCACAGTCAGATCTGATGTCTGCCCCCAGCCCACCGCTGGGTCCACAGTCAGACTGGTGTGTACCTTATCTTCCCCTCTCCCAGGGGCAAGGACTCACTGTGGAGTGGTGTGGCTCCTGTCTGAGCCACTTGCCCACTGCCAGGCTTGTGGTGCTGCTTCTATGGGATCTGGCGTATTAGCCAGGGTGGGTCCGCAAGGTGCACAGGGGTGGGAGGGGCAGGCACAGCTGGCTTTGCTGTTGGTGGTCCCCTGCATGAGGAGCCCTGCAGCATTGGGAGAGAGGCAGGCTGGTCGGAGGGATGGATCCACAGAAGCACAGTGTTGGGCATTTTTGCAGTGCAAGCAAGTTCAGTGATAGGAACTGGTTCCCTTTGGAATTTAGGCTGGGGGATGGGAGAGGGATATTGCACTTGCCAGCGCCTTTGTTCACCTGCCAAACTGAGCTCTGTCTTCCAGGACTCAACAACTTTCCCTCCTGGTGTCCTCTTGCCCTCCCCACTCTCTGAGAGCAGAGCTATTGACTTTTAACATTCCAGATGTTAAGTCCCGCTGGCTGTCAGACCCACAGAATCCAGCCCCTCCACCTTTGTGAGCCAGACTTTGGGGCTCTGCCTTGCTGGGCGGGCTGCCCCTCCACTGCCCTGGTTCCCTACTGCCAGTCTGTGTAGCATACACTGCCTCTCTGCCCTTCCTACCCTCTTCTGTGGGCCTCTTGGCTCAGGGGAGTCTGTTCTGCTAGTGTTCTGGTGATTTTCTGGGTTATTTAGGCAGATGTGGGTGGAATCTAAGTGATCAGCTGGACGAGGTGAGCCCAGCGTCTTCCTATGCCTCCATCTTCTATCTCTGACTACTATAAATATTAAGACTACTTTTGTGTTTATATTCGTGACTGAAATATCTTAGTCATATTTTGGTACCAAGTTTTAAGACCCCCAGAAATGATTTGGGAAGTAAAGTTTGTGTAAGCCTGGTATTATTTCTTACATGTTTGGTAGATTTCCTTAGTTGAACCATGTAGGGCTAACATTTTTTTTTGTGTGTGTGTGGGAAGGTTTGTAAGTGTGAATTAAAATCCTTCAAGATTAAAGTACTATTCAGATTTTGTTTCTTTAAAAGTTGGCTTTCATAAAATTTGTTTTTCTGGGAATTTTTCCATTTCATCTGAATTTTCAATGTATTATGTTTGATTGCTCCTTTTTATGTTTCACTGGAATATTACCAATTTATTAATCTTTCAAAGAATCAATGGTTGGCTGTGACTTTTACTGTATTATATAGTTCTTTTCTGTTTCATTTCTGCCATTGCCATTATTATTATTATTATTATTATTATTATTTTGTTCTTTTGTGAAATCCTGTATTATCTTTGCAAATTTCTTGTAGATCTGAAACTATTTAATTTTTTAATTTTAAAAATTTTTTAATTTTTGTTAATGTTTATTTATTTTTGAGAGAGAGAGAGACAGACAGAGCATGAGTGGTGGAAGAGCAGAGAGGAAGACACAGAATCTGAAGCAGGCTTCAGGCTCTGAGCTGTCAGCACAGAGCCTAATGTGGGGCTCAAACTCACGAACCATGAGGTCATGACCTGAGCCAAAGTCAGACATTTAACCGATGGAGCCACCCAGGCAACCAATCTGAAACTATTTTAAAATAAAAATATATTGGGGCATCTAGGTGGCTCAGTCAGTTAAGCATCTGACTTCGGCTAATGTCATGATCTTGCAGTTCATGGGTTCAAGCCCCATGTCAGGATGTCTGCTGTCAACACAGAGCCCACTTTGGATCCTCTGTCCCCCTCTCACTCTGCCTCTCCCCCACTCACATGATAAAAATAAATAAACCTTAAAATAAAATAAAATAAAATATTAAGCATTTAAAATATTTTTCTAACATATATTACTTTAATGGTCCAAATTCTAAATACTAATAATTTCCCATCACCTAGTTCTATTGTTTTGCTTTTTAAAGATTTTTATTCAAGTATAATTAACATCCAGTGTTATGTTAGTTTTAGATGTTCAATATAATGATTCACCAATTAGATACATTTCTCAGTGCTCATGAAGATGAGAGTACTCTCAGTCCCCATCACCTATTTCACCCATTCCTCCACTCACCTTCCTTCTGGCAACCACTAGTTTGTTCTCTGTATGTAAGAGTCTGTTTTCTCACTTGTATCTATTTTTCTTTGTTAATTTGTTTTGTTATTTAAATTTCACATATGAACGACATCATATGGTATCTTTCTGTATGACTTATTTCACTTAGCATTAATACCTTCTAGGTATTGCATCCATGTTGATGCAAATTGTAAGATCTCATTCTTTTTTATGGCTGAGTAATATTCCATTCACTCAACTTCCTTATCCATTCACCTATCCATGGGTACTTGGGTTGCTATCATATCTTGGCTATTATAAATAATGCTGTAATAAACATAGAGATGCATATATATATATTTTTAAAATTAATGTTTTGTTTTCTTTGGGTAAATACCTAGTAGTGCAATTACTGGATCATATAGTAATTCTATTTTAAATCTTTTTTTAAAAAGTTTATTTATTTATTTTGAGAGAGACAGACAGTGCAAGTGGGAGAGGGGCAGAGAGAGAGAGGGAAGAGAGAGAATCCTAAGCAGGTTCCATACTGCCAGCACTGAACCAGACAGGGGACTTATACCCACAAAGTGTGAGATCATGACCTGAGCAAATATCGAGAGCTGTGTGCTTAACCCACTGAGCCACCCAGGTGCCCCTCCATTTTAAATTTTTGGAGGAAACTCCATACTGATTTCCAGAGTAGCTATACCAATTTACATTCCCGCCAACAGTGCATGAGGGTTTTGTTTTATCCACATCCTTGGCAACACTTGCTATGTATTGTTTATTTGTTTTTAAAATTTTTTGATAATAGCCATTCTGAAAGTGTAAAGTGTTTTGTTTGTTCTACTTTTTATCTTAGTAGTTATCTTCTTTCTTTTTATTCTTTTTTAACATATGAATTGAAATTATATTTTCATTTAAATATGAATTTGGCTGTATCCCATAAGTTTAAAACATTTATTGACGTGAAATTCACATTAACATAAAATTAACCATTTTAAAAGTTATTTTAAGTTTATTTATTTTCAGAGATAGATAAATGAGTGCATGTGTGTAAGCAGGGGAGGGGCAAGGAGAGAGGGTTAGAGAGAATCCCAAGCAGGCTCCACACTGTCAGTGCAGAGCCTGATGCAGAGATTGAACTCACAAGCCATGAGATCATGACCTGAGCCAAAATCAAGAGTCAGACAACCAACTGAGCCAACCAGGTGCCCCTAAAATTAACCATTTTAAAGTGAACAATTCAGAGGCATTTAGTACATTTACAATGAATGGAACCATTCCTCATCTAGTTCCAAAACACTTTTATAACCCTAAAAGGAAACCCTGTACCCATTAAGCAGTTACTTCCCCATCTTCCCCTCCCCTCAGCCCCTGAAAAACAATAATCTCCTTGTGTCAATGGATTTGTCTATTCTGGATATATATGCTTTAAGTTTTTATATGTTTTATTTTCAACACCAATGAATTCAAATATGTTCTAATTTCCCTCATGATTTTTGCTTTGGCCTCTGGGTTACTTAGAAGTGTACATGTTTCATAATTTCCAAATATTTGGCTACTTTATACTATTTTTTGTTATCAATTGTTTTTTTTGCATTGTGGTCTGAGAACTTTAAAATACAACACTTGTTTAGTCCACCATGGGGTAAAATTTATAAAGATTATTATGTATACTTGAAAGAACAGGTATATTCTGCATGTATTTTAGATCAATTTTCTACATGTGTCAATTAGTTCAACTTTATTAATCACCTTATTTTAAATATTGTGTCTTTATTGATTCCTGTGTACTTTACCTATTATTAGCTATTGAAACATTGTGTGAATGTTTTAGACTATGGTTGTGAATTTTATTTCTCCTGTTATTTCATCAATTTTGCTTATATATTCTGAATCTATACTTTTACTTTCTTAATATATCATTATCATTCAGAGTAGATTAAGATTTTTATCATCAGGAGGTGTTTCACTTTACCTCTAGTAGTGCTCCTTACCTTAAACGTCAACATTTTCTGACATAGCAACTTCATTTTGCTTATGGTTTATCTATTCTATCTTTTTATGTTCTTTCTTTTATTTTGTTTGATGTCTTTATAGATTGTTTTCTTATAAATATCATATAACTGCTTTATTTAACATGCAGTCCAGAAATTTTAATTTTTTTAACTGGAGCATTTCGGAGGCCCTAATTTTATATGTTGGACCATTTTGCCATATACCTTTTGTCTCTTCTTGTCTTGTGTGCTTCTCATTCTTCTTTCCTCTCAGCTTAATTTTGAAAACTTTCTCTCCTATTATTCAGTTTAGTAATTCTATATTTAGCTATATTGTCTATTTATTGTATCTAATCTATTCAAAACGTTTGTTAAATCCTTAATTTTAATTATTATAATTTTTAGTTCTAGAATTTTCATTATATAATTTTAGATGTTTTTTATAGCTTCCTTTTTTTTTTTTTTTACAAAATTCTAGGTCGTTTCTTTGAACTCTATGAAAATACTAATTTAATAAGCATAATTATTTTAAAGCCTGTGACTTGTAAATCCATTATCTGCATCACCTGTGCATCTATTCTTATTGTCTTTTGTTCCTCTTTTGTATTGTATTGTGTTGTATTTATAGTATTTTATTTTATTTTATTTTATTTTGTTGTCTTCCCCACATCACCTGCTTGATTATTTTTTGTTGAGTTCCAGAAATTATATATGAAAAATGCTAAAAATAATTCAAAGCCTAAAATGATGTTAGAGGGTTTACATCCACCTCTGTATTGATTAGTTACACTAGTAATCACCTTACTACAATTATGAGGACTGAAATGATTTGAATCAAGGCTTCCATCAAATGGCTGAACTATTTCTTGTTTATTCTTCTCCTCAGGTGTAGCCCCTCAGGATCACAACCCAGAGTGTAAATTACTTAGTAAGATTCCATGGTATCTAGCTTTTGTTCCCCTAAACTTATGAGGCTGTGAAAGGTTCTGCTCAGCTTCTCAGCCACCTCTTTCTAAATAAGCAGATGCCTCTAGTGGAAAAATTGTCTCAATATCTTCTTGTCTCTCAGTTTTCTTTTCCTAGATGTTAGTTCTGTCATTCATCATTGTATTGCAAGCCGATTTTTAAAAAAAAATGTGTAGCTTTTATAACTGTTCTTAGCATTAGTATTCATCTTTACGACCTAGTAGTTACCTCTGGAAACAGAACAACAGCTTAAAAAAAAAAACTGCAGCAAAATATATCATGGGGCATTAAAGGGTTGGTTCGTGTTTTTCTCTGTCGTCCCTAAACTAGTTACAGCTTGGTAGAACATATCCCAGTCTAAACTCACTTCCACTTTCAGTGCCACAAAACATTAAGTCTTGCTCTCGCTCCCAAAAGTGCCTTAGGTTTTCCCTTGCCTGTGTGAATCTGTTCCTATGTCTCAAGATTCCATCCTTTTCAGAACTGGAATTATGGGTTTGTGTTCATCAATGGACGTAACCTTGGGCGATATTCAATTATTGGACCTCAGGAAACACTTTACCTCCCTGGTACCTGGCTTCATCCAAGAGACAATGAGGTGAGTCCTCCCATCCCTTCTATGTTTTATAAACATTAAAATCTGCCTTCATGCCCAGAATGCAATTCAGGGTTTTTTTCCATTCTGTACTGAATAGGCTTACCCTTTCTTACTGTCAACATTTCTTTTCTTCATAGATCATCCTGTTTGAGAAAAGGAAGAGTGGTTCATACATCCAAACTATAGATGAACCCAAGCTGTAATACTGTGTTATGACACATTTCTTAGATTGTTGGAACTCATCTACAAGCAGTTTTTTTGTAGGAAGATTTATGTTGAGAAAATCAGTGTTGCCTACAATAGCAGAAATGTAAAAAGAACCTAAAAACTCAACAGGGAAATTGTTATAAGTATTATACTATATCCATGTCATGCCTATTTTAGGCTTTAACAAGTCTTCAACATCTTCAATGACTGATTTACCCAGTTAGATGCCTAATCCTTAGCATATTCTTATTCTCTAATCAAGTGTGCTTTTAGGCATATATGAATAAAATAGCACCAAATTTTATTTATGTTTGTTCCTACTCAGGTGGGAGGGAAAAAAAAGAGTCTCTGGCCTAAGAGAGAATAAGGATTACTGCTCTATGTCAGAGAAAGTACTGTATATGCTGATGGGCAAATTCCTGATGTGTGTGTGTGTGTGTGTGTGTGCATGTGTGCATGTAGGTGGGAGGAATACAAGGCACCAGGAACAATGTCTTCAGGCATTTCCCTACACCCTGTGTGTCTCCAAGGTGATATGGTAGATCACACCCAACCAGAGAAGGTATAGCAATTTGGTTGCTGGGTACTGATGGGTATGACAGCAAAGCCTGGAACTGAGTACTCTGTGTCTTTTTATTCCTCAGCTATATGTATATAGTCAAACCTCTTACTGATAGTGAACAAATATTAGTCCAGTGAATTTCCTCAAATGATGCCATGGGAAACTAATCACATTTTTTATAATCAACTTATAGCACTTAACCTAAATTCAAACCATTGCACTATAATAATATCTGATCACTTAGTTAGATATGGTGCCTAAGGTCTCTAAGAAATTTAGCAAATAATCTGGTGTCAAAAGGAAGAAAGGAACCTGCCTACTTGGGATGAGGACAGAGGAGCCAGATGATTTTCTTTCTCAATAATCTGACTGGCTGGCTCACTGAAGGAGAATTCTATCATGCACCCACACAATTTCTACATAAAAATTTATTCTCTGGGCTGTCAACTCAAACTCATAAAATCTATGGATATACTATAGACCAAGAGAGAAAAACAGAAATAATAATCATGAAGATCATAGTATGTGTTATATTTCAGATGAGGTATATACATTATTTCTAATCTTAGCAACCATGTAGCTTTTCCACTTTGTAGATGGAGAAACCAAGGTTCAAAGAAGTGTTTGAATACATATCTCTCTATTTACATCTGTTCTTCTGTTATACCTCAGCTTCATACCTACATCAGTCTTTTCCAAATATTAATGCAACAATACTATCCAGAAGATGTAATCTTTTCAGTGTGCTTACAGAAAAGTGCTCACAGCTTAGAACACTTTACCCAGCAAAACTGTCCAAGAAAAACAAAACAGAATTTAAACCTTTTAGACAAGTGCCAAAAGGTTTTATCATCAAAAGATCCATTTGGGCACCAGAATGGCTCAGTGGGTTAATCATCCTACTTCGGCTTAGGTCATGATCTCACGGTTTGTGAGTTTGAGCCCTGCATCAGGCTCTGTGCTGACAGCTCATAGCCTGGAGCCTGTTCCAGATTCTCTGTGTGTGTGTCTCTCTCTGCCCCTCCCCTGCTCACACTCTGTCTCTCCCTCACTCAAGAATAAATAAACATATATAAAAAAAGAAAAAGCTATGTTATAAAGGGAATTCTGAGGCAGATTTTCTCAATTGGGGTTCCATAAGATAACACCTTACAGAAAATGTTTTCAATGACTAGTTTCTTATATTTTCTTATTTCTTATCGATGCATGTTAGGAAAGTTAATTCTATACAGACCACAGGTGCCTTAGGGCATTACAGCTTAAGTCTCTCTGGGAACCTCAGCTAAGAAAAGATATTCTAAGGCCTGTTCTGTCAGCAGAAAGAAAATAATCCCAGTGGGAATGTTTGAGGTTCAAGAAAAAATATGAAGTAAGGAAGGATGTTGACAAATATTCAAATACATGTAAACAAACATTAATTGAATAAAAAATATACTAATGTCTAATTTGAGGGCAAAATCTATATAAATTATAAGACCAGGAGAAAATATCTAAGGTGAGATGCTGTGACTGCAAAAAGAGAGGGAGAGAGAGAGAGAGAGAGAGAAGGAGCGCTAAAGTTTCTGTAATGCTCAGATCTTAACTTTAGACTTTATTATCTAGGGGCTGCCTGGCTGGCTTAGTCAGTAAAGCATGTGACTCTTGGTCTCAGAGTCATGAGTTTAAGCCCCATATTGGACATGGACCCTACTTAAAAAAAAAGTCTAAAGGGTATAAATAGAATGAGGGGAAAAAAACAACTAAAAATGTAACCAATAAAAGGTAAAAAGGAGTGAATAAAGTTAAAAATGAGTACGAGGGACACCTGCGTGGCTCAGTGGGTTAAGCATCCAACTTCAGCTCAGGTCATGATCCCATGGTTTGTAAGCCCCACACAGGGCTCTCTGCTGTCAGTGCAGAGCCCACTTAGGATTCTCTGTCTCCCTCTCTCTCTCTGCCCCTCCCCTGCTTGTCCTCTGTCTCTCTCTCTCCCCTCTCCCAAAGATAAACAAAAATTAACAAAATAGGTACAAATAGAAAGTACATATTAAGATAGTAGAAATAAATACAAATATATTAGCAACCATAGCAAATTTTGTAAATGTACTAAATCCTCCAACTAAAAGGTAAAATTTGTAAGACACGATAAAAATGAAATAAATAGATTTATAAGAGATACACCTTTAACCTGGTACACAAAATGATAGAAAGTTAAGATAAAAATATACCATGCATGAATTAGCAGAGAGAAAAATTAAATGATCCCATTTACAATGACATTGAAAAGAATAAAATACCAAGAATATATTTAACCATGGAAACAAAAAACCTGAACTTTGAAAACTATAAGATATTGATGAAAGAAATTGAAGACAACACAAATAAATGGAAAAATATACCATGCTCATGAATTGGAAGAATATTAACTGTCCTTACTACCCAAAGCAATCTACAAATTCAATGCAGTCCCTATCAAAATACTGATAGCACTTTTCACAAAACTAGAACCAAGAATCCCAAAATTTTTATGAAACCACAAAGACCCCCAACTAGCCAAAGCAATCTTGAGAAAGAAGAACAAAGATGGAGATATCACAATCCAAGATTTCAAACTATATTACAAAGCTATAGTAATCTGAATGGAACTGGCACAAAAATAAACACACAGACCAATAGAATAAAATAGAGAGCCCAGAGATAAACTCAAGCTTGTATGGCCAATTAATTTACAACAAAGGTAACAAAAATATACAATGGGGAAAAGACAGTCTCTCTATAAATGATGTTGGAAAAGTTTGACAGCTTCTTGCAAAAGAATGCAACTGGACCATTGTCTTACACTACATATAAAAGTAAACGCAAAATGGATTAAAGATGTAAATGTAAGACCTGAAATCATAAAACTAAAAGAAAACATAGGTTGTAAACTTTTGGAATCGGCCTTAGCAATATTTTCTAGATATGTCTCCCCAGGTGAGGGAAACAAAAGCAAACATAAACAACCAGGACTTTACCAAACTAAACAATTTTGCACAACAAAGGAAACGACAAAAAAAAAAAAAAGGGCAACCTACTAAATGGGAGAAAATATTTGCAAATGATATAGCTGATAAGGAGTTAATTTCAAAATATATAAAGAACTCACACAACTTAACACCAAGAAACCAAATGATCTGATTTAAAAATGGGCAGAGGACCATAAATGTTTTGCCAAAGAAAGATACAGATGGCCAACAGACACATAAAAAGATGCTCAATATCACTAATCACAAGGGAAATGCAAATCAAAACCATGATGAGATATCACTTTACAACAGTCAGAATGGCTAGCATCAAAAACAAACAAAACAAGAAGTACCAAGGGTCAGTGAGGATGTGGAGAAAAGGGAACCTTCGTGCATTTTTGGTGGGAGGGTAAATTTCTTGCAGCTACTATGAAAACAGTATGGAGGTTCCTCAAAAAAAAATTAAAATAGAAATACCATATGATCCAGTAATTCCACTACTTGGTATTTACCTGAAGAAAACAAAAACAGTAATTTGAAAAAATATGTGCACCTTTGTGTTTATTGCAACACTATTTACAATAGCCAGGATATGGAAGCAACACATGTCCATGGATAGATGAATGTATAAAGAAGAAGTGGTGTAAATATACAATGGAGTATTATGCAGCCATAAAAGGTTGAAATCTTGCCAGTCACAATGTCATAGATAGACCTAGAGGGTATTATGCTAAGTGAAATAAGACAAAGAAAGACAAATGCCATATGATTTCATGTACATGTGGAATCTAAAAAACAAAATAAGTGCACAAACAGAAACAGACTCATAAATACAGAGAACAAATTGGTAGTTGTTAGAGGAGAGGGGGCTGAAGGTATAGGGTAAAATAGGTAAAAGGGATTAAGAGGCACAAACTTCTAGTCACAAAATAAATAAAACATAGGGATGAAAAGCACAGCATAGGGAATATAGTCAATGGTATTGTAATAACTTTGTATGATGGATGGTTAACTATATTTATTGTGGTGAGCATTTTGTAATGTATATAATTGCTGAATTACTGTGTTGTCCACCTGAAACTAATACAAAATATGTCAACTATACTTCAACTAGGAATAAAAATGTATACATACCATGCAAATTCTTATTAAAAAAACAACTAGAGTAACCATATTAATATCAGGCAAGCAGACTGAATGGCAATAGGTGTTACTAGGTATAGAGGATTACTAATAGTAATAAAATATTAAATTCACGAGAAAGATATGTTTCTAGAGTTGTATGTTCCTAAAAATTTAGCCTCAGAATATATAAAGCAAATATTTCTAGTTCTATACATAAAAAAAGACAAATAGAAGTGCTTTACACTTGAGAAAATTTTTGAAATTGAGATATGGTTCATATACTAGAATATCTACCCTTTTAAAATTTACAGCTCAGTAGTTTTTAGTGTAGTATGTAGTAAGTTCATAGTGTAGTGTGTTGTGAAACCATCATCTAAATCCAGAATATTTCATCATTCTGAACATGTACCCATTGTTACTCCCCTGCCCTCATCCCCAGCTCCTAGCAACACTAATCTGCTTTCTATCTCTATGTGCTCACCTATTCTGAACATTTCACGTACATGGAATCATATAATATGTGGCCCTCTGTGACTGGCTTCTTTCATTTGGCATAAGGCTTATAAAAATCATTCATGTCATAGTATGTGTCAGTACTTCATTCCGCTTATAAAAATCATTCATGTCATAGCATGTGTCAGTACTTCATTCCTTAGGGATTAATTAAATTTTCGTTATATGGATACCACATTTGTTTATCCATTCATCAGTGGGTGAATATTTGAGTTATTTCCACTTATTTGGCTATTGTAATACTGCTATGAACATGCACACACAAATTTGTGTGTGAACATATCTTTTCAGTTCTCTTGGGTATACCCTTAGGGGTGG
Organism: Panthera uncia; assembly: GCF_023721935.1. NCBI lineage: Eukaryota > Metazoa > Chordata > Mammalia > Carnivora > Felidae > Panthera > Panthera uncia. Next base: position 81,025,031 of record NC_064808.1, on the reverse strand, counting down.
AATTGCTGGAACACATGGTAACTCTATGTTTAATTTTTTAAGGGAACACCAAACTGTTTTCCTAAGTGGCTACACCACTTTACATTCCCACCAACAATGTATGAGGGTTCTAATTTGTCCACATCCTCACTAACACTTGTTTTAATCTCTTTTTTTTCTCTTATTACTATAGCCATACTAGTAGGTGCAAAATGGGATCTCATTAAGGCTTTGATTTTCAGCTCCTTAAAAATGTATCCTCTTAAATGCTGAATGTAACAATGTAGCAAAGGAGTAATGCAATTGTACTTTAGGAAAACAATCTGAAATTTCTTGGGCATCTCATCTTTCATTCCCACAGGACACCAGTATTCTTCAGCAAGTGTCATGGTAGGGTAACTGTCATAAGGTAATCAACATGTTACTTCTTCAGCAGGTTCATGCAATAAAAAAATCATTCACTGTTTGTATGCCCTCCTATGTTGCTATTATTGTCTATAAAGTATGGTAATAAGGCTTTCTTTTGCTAAAGCTTAAAAAAATTAAAAAAACATGTATTAGCTGCTATTCAAGCTTTCTGAACATCTTGCATAAAGAGACAAGAGTTTCAAAATATCTTGTATGTCATGGAATTTGTTTCTGGTTGAAAAATGCTCACTTTAGAACATCTGAGAGAGGAATTAAGATGGTGGAGCAGCATGGAGACTCTGAGCTTGCCTTGTCCCTGAAATGCAGCTAGATCAGCACCAAATCATTTTGAACATGTAGGAAATTGATCTGAGGATTAACACAACAATCTGCATAACCTGAACCACAGAGCTTGACAGGTACATGGTGTGGAGAGATGAACTGGGGGAAATAAAAACCATGCAGGATAGGCAGCTGTTTTTGCAGAGAGACAACAGAGAAAGAGAAAGGAGGAGAGTGCAGCACATAGGGATCATTCAAGAAAAGCACTCCCCCAAAAGTAGCTAGAGAAAAAGAGAGGAAGTGAAAACACTGGCAGGGGGCTGAACAACAAATCTGTTCCCCAAAACCACTGACAGGAAGAAAGGAGGGGGCTTCAATACAACCAAGATCCTATAAACAGTAGAGTGCAGAGTCTGAAGTTTCTGAGCTCAGTGCCTAGTGGTGCTCTGGTAAGGAAGCAGCATGAATCCCCAGAAACAGACAGGTCTGAGGGGTACATGTGTCACATGGGGAGAAGTTCCCCTGCTTGGAGTGCATTTGGTAGAGGCAATATGGCCTCCCCACAGGCAAAAAGTCCCAGGGGACCTCAGAGAGCAGCCATGTTTGCTGGTATCCCAATACCAGCAAAGATGCCAGAGTGTGGTGAAAGCTGGAACCAGCTGTGTTTTGTGAACACAGCAGTTTCTCTGAAACTGCTGCTGTGGGATCACACAAACATTTTCTGTGGCAAGTTGGCACCTGGCCATTGCTCAGCAGGACCCTCCCCCAGAGAGCTAGTGTGGGTCCAAGCTGCAAGAGTCTCTGAAGCATGGGGTTTTAAAACACAGCCCCATCTGAGATAAAACTCTGGAGGGAGGTGCCACCTGGCAGTCAGCTTGGACACCAATAGGGTAGAAGTGAGGAGTGGATGGAGGTCTGAGACAAAGGAGGGGTGCTTGATCATGAAGGGAGAGCATGAAGTTCCTGTGCCAGAGACTAGGGAGCTGGGTGAAGCCATTTCCACTTCTACTGCACATGTGCATGTGTGCACATGCACACCACACTGAACCACCCTAGTAAGCTAAGCAGTGCCACATACTGGAGAATGGAGCCATTACACGAAGCCCTGCCCAACCCCACCCTCCAAGCGCGTCCCACAGAAGACCAGCACAAGTTACTCCAGCTGCTTAGTGTACATATTATCCAGGGCTTCATAATACCAGTTCTAGGGGAACCTGGATGTAACATTATTTGGGGTTCATTTGGGATTCATTTGGGCTTCATTCTGTTAGCTTCTGTTAGATTCATTCTGTTAGGTTCATTTATTTGTTTGTTTGTTTTGCTTCTGTTTTTCACTTAAATTGTGTACTTCTTCCTTCCTTTCTTTTCTTCCTCTTTGGATACAGAAAGAGGAAAATTTATTTTTATTTTACATTTTTTACTTTATTTTTATTAAAAAAATTAATTCTATTTTATTATTTTATTTTATTGTATAAATTTTTATAATTTAATTTTTCCTTATCTTTTTTCTTTTCTTTCTCTTTTTTTCTCTATTCTAGCAAGCTTCTTTCTTTTAAAAATTGTTTTTAATGGTTATTTATTTCTGATAGAGAGTGCAAGCAGGAGAGGGGGCGACAGAGAGGGAGAGAGAGAATCCCAAGCAAGCTCTGCACTGTCAGTGCAGGGCCTGATGCAAGGCTCAAACTCATGAACTGTGAGATCATGACATGAGCTGAAATCAAGAGTCAGACACTTAGACTGGCACCCCTTGCAAGCGTCTTTCAACAAACAGATCAAAGCACACCTAGATATAGGTTCCTTTATTTCATTTTTTGTTTTGTTTTTAATTTTTAATTTTTAATTTTTTATTTAATTAAGTTTTTTCTTCCTCCACAATGACTAAACAATGGAATTCACCCCAAAAAAGAAAGAACAGGAAGAAATTACAGCCAGGGACTTAATCAACACAGACATAAGCAAGATATTTGAACTAGAATTTAGAACCATGATAATAAGAATACTAGCTGGGGTTGAAAAAAAGCATAGAATCCCTTTCTGTGGAGATAAAAGAAACAAAATCTACTCAGAAAGAAATTAAAAATGCTATAACCAAGATACAATATTGAATGGATGCCACTACAGCAAAAATGGAAGAAACAGAATCAGTGATATAAAAGATAAAATTATGGAGAATAATGAAGCAGAAAAAAGGAGTGAGACAAAGGCAAAGGCATGAGACAAGAATTAGAGAATTCCATGACTTATTAAAATGGAATAACATCCAAATCATAGGAGTCCCAGAAGATGAAGGGAGAGAAAAAGGGCAGAAGGTTTGTGTGAGTGAATTATAGTGGAAAATTTTCCTAATATGCAGAAGGACACGGACATCAAAATGTAAGAAATGCAAAACAACTCCCATTAGATTCAACAAAACCGAACCATAACCAAAGCATATCATAGTCAGATTCACAATATGCACAAACAAGGAAACAATTATGAAAGCAGCAAGGAGAAAAAAGTCCTTAGCCTATATGGGAAGATAGATCAGGTTTGCAGCAGAACTATCTACAGAAACTTGGCAGGACAAAAAAAGGAGTGGCAGGATATATTAATCGTGCTGAATTATAAAAATATGCAGCCAAGAATTCTTTATCCAGCAAGGCTCATTCAAAATAGAAGGACAAAGAGTTTGCCAGACAGGGGCACCTGGATGGCTCAGTTGGTTAAACATCTAAGCATTGGACCTCGGCTCAGCCATGATCTCATGGTTTGTGGGTTTGAGCCTCACATTAGGTTCTGTGCTGACAGGTCAGAGCCTGGAGCCTGTATGAGATTCTCTGCCTCCCTCTCTCTCTCTCTCTGCCTCTCTCCTGCTCATAGTCTGTCTATCTTTCTCAAAAATAAATAATAAACATAAAAAAAGTTTCCCATACAAATAAAACTTAAAGGAGTTCATGACCCCTAAACCAACTCTGCAAGAAATTTTAAGGGGGACTCTTTGAGTGGAGAAATGACAAAACAAAGCAAAAAAAAAAAAAAAAGCAACAAAGACTAGAAAAGACTAGACAACATCACCAGACACACCAACTCTACAGGCAACACAATGGCACTAAATTCATATCTTTCAGTACTCATTCTAAATGTTTATGGACTAAATGCACCCAAAAGACATAGGATATCAGAATGGATAAGAAAACAAGACCCATCTATATGCTGCTTACAAGAAACTCATTTTAGACCTAAAGATATCTGAAGATTGAAAGTAACAAGATGGAGAACCATCTATCATGCTAATGGTCATCAGAAGAAAGCTGGACTAGCCATACTTATATCAGACAAACTAGAGTTTAAAATAAAGACTGTAACAAGAGATGAAGAAGGGCATTATATTATAATTAAGAGGTCTATCCACCAAGAAGATCTAACAATTGTAAATATTTATGCCCCCAATGTGGAACACACAAATACAAAAATCAATTAATCAGAAACATAAAGAAACTCACTGATAACAATACCATAATAGTAAGAGACTTCAACACCCTACTTACAGTGATGGACAGATCATCTAAGCAGAAAATCAGCAAAGAAACAATGAATGACACACTGGAACAGACAGATATATTCAGAATATTTTATCCTAAAGCATAAGAATACATATTCTTCTCGAGTGCACAGGAGCATTCTCCAGAATAGATCACATACTGGGTCACAAGTCAGACTTCAACAAGTACAAAAAGATTGAGAGTATACCTTGCATATTTTCAGAGCACAATGCAATGACACTCAAAATCAACCACAAGAAAAAATTTGGAAAGACCATGAATACTTGGAGATTAAAGATAATTCTACTAAAGAATAAATGGGTTAACCAAGAAATTGAAGAAGAAATGAAAAAGTACACGGAGGCCAATGAAAATTAAAACATGACAGCCCCAAACCTCTGGGATGCAGCAAAGGTGGTCATAAGAGGGACATATATAGCAATCCAGGCCTTCCTAAAGAAGGAAGAAAGTTCTCAAATATACAATCTAAACTTACACCCAAAAGAGCTGGAAAAAGAATAGCAAATAAAGCCCAAAGCCAGCAGAAGAAGGGAAATAATAAAGATTAGAACAGAAATCAATAATAATAATAATAAAAAGCAGTAGAACAGATCTATGAAACCAGGAGCTGGTTCTTTTAAAGAATTAACAAAATTGATAACCCCCTAGCCATATTGATCAAAAAGCAAAAGGAAAGGACACAAATAAATAAAACCATGAATGAAAGAGGAGAGACCAAAATCAACACCACAGAAATACAAACAATAATAAGAGGATATTATGAGCAATTATATGCCAAAAAATGGGCAATCTGGAAGACATGGACAAATTCCTAACAACATATAAACTAACAAAACTGAAACAGGAAGAAATAGAAAATTTGAACATACTTTAACCAATAAAGAATTGAATCAGTAATCAAAAATCTCTCAAAAAACAAGAGCCCAGGGCTGGATGGCTTTCCAGGGGAATTCTACCAAACATTTAAAGAAGAGTTAACATCTATTCTTTTGAAGCTGTTCCAAAAAAATAGAAATGGAAAGAAAACTTCCAAACTCATTCTACAAGGCCAGCATTACCTTGATTCCAAAACCAGACAAAGACCTCACTAAAAAGGAGAACTACCGACCAATTTCCCTGATGAACATGGATGCAAAAATTCTCAATAAATACTAGCCAACCATATCCAGCAAAACATTAAAAGAATTATTCACCACGATCCAGTGGGATTTATTCCTGTGATGCAGGGCTGGTTCAATATCCACAAACCAATCAATGTGATACATCACATTAATAAAAGAAAGGATAAGAACCACATGAACTTCTCAATAGATGCAGAAAAAGCATTTGACAAAATACCACATCCTTTCTTGATAAAAACCCTCAAGAAAATAAGAACAGGAGGATCATACCTCAAGGTCATAAAGGCCATATGTGAAAGACCCAAAGTTAATATCATCCTGAAAACTGAGAAAGCTTTCCCCCTAAGATCAGGAACATGACAAGGATGTACACTCTCACCACTGTTGTTCAACAGAGTGTTGGAAGTCCTAGCTTCAGCAATCAGACAATAAAAAGAAATAAAAGGTATTCAAATTGGCAAGGAGAAAGTCAAACTTTCACTCTTCATAGACGACATGATTATATGGAAAACCCAAAAGACTCCACCAAAAAAAAAAACCTGCTAGAACCGACAAATTAATTCAGTAAAGTCACAGGTATAAAATCAATGTAAAGAAATTGTTTGTATTTCTATATACCAATAATGAAGCAGCAGAAAGAGAAATCAAGAAATCAATCCCATTTATAATCGAACCAAACCCCATAAAATATCTTACCAAAGAGGTGAAAAATATATACCCTGAAAACTCTAGAAAGATTATGAAAGAAATTGAAGAAGACACCAAACACACACAACAACAACAACAACAACAACAACAACAAAAACATTCCATGCTCATGGATTGGAAGAACAAATGTTGTTAAAATGTCAATCCTACCCAAAGCAATCTACAAATTCAATGCAATCACTATCAAAATGACATCAGCATTCTTCACAGAGCTAGAAAAAACAGTCCTAAAACCAGAAAAGACCCTGAAAAGCCAAAACAATCCTGAAAAAGAAAACCAAAGCTGGAGGCACCATGCTTTGAGACTTCAAGCTATATTACAAAGCTTTAATCGTTGACAGTATGATACTGACACATAGGTCAATGGAACAGAATAGAAAACCCAGAAATGGGCCCACAAACATATGGCTAATGAATCTTTGACAAAGCAGGAAAGAATGTCTAATGGAAAAAAGTCTGTTCAGCAGTGTTGGGAAAACTGGATAGTGACGTGCAGAAGAATGAATCTGGACCACTTTATTAAACCACACACAAAAACAAACTCAAAATGGATGAAAGACATAAATGTGAGACCATCAAAATCCTAGAAGAGAAAACAGGCAACAACCTCTTTGACCTGGGCTGCAGCAACTTCTTACTTGACATGGGAAACAAAAGCAAAAATGAACTACTGGGACCTTATCAAGATAAAAACTCTCTGCACAGTGAGGGAAACAATCAGAAAAACTAAAACGCAACTGACAGAATGGGAGAAGATATTTACAAGTGACATATAAAATAAAGGGTTAGTATCCAAAATCGATAAAGAACTTATCAAACTCAACACCCAAAAAACAAATAATCCAGTGAAGAAACAGGCAGAAGACATGAATAGACACTTTTCCAAAGAAGACATCCAGATGGCTAACAGACACATGAAAAGATGCTCAACATCACTTATTATCTGGTAAATACAAATTAAAACCACGATGAGATACCACCTCACACCTGTCAGAGTGGCTAAAATGAACAACTCGGGAAACAACAGATGTTGACGAGGATGTGGAGTAGAACCCTTTTGCACTGCTGGTGGGAATGAAAACTGGTGCAGCAACTCTGGAAAACAGTATGGAGGTTCCTCAAAAATTTTAAAATAGGACTACCCTACAACCCAGCAATTGTACTACTAGATATTTATCTAAAGAATGCAGGAATGCTGATTCAAAGGGGCACATGCACCCCAATGTTTAAAGCTGCATTATCGACAATAGCCAAAGTATGGGAAGAGTGCAAATGTTCATCAACTAATTAATGGATAACAAAGATGTGGTATACACACACACACACACACACACACACACACAAAATGGAATATCTTGGCAATCAGAAAGAATGAAATCTTGCCATCTGCAACAAATGTGGATGGAAGTAGAGGTAATTATTATGCTAAGCAAAATACGTCAGTCAGAGAAAGACAAGTATATGATTTCACTCATTTGTGGCATTTAAGAAACAAAACAGATGAACATAAGGAAAGGGAAGGTAAAATAAGATAAAAAAAAATAAAAGAGGGAAGCAAACCATAAGAGACTCTTAAATACTGAGAACAAACTGAGGGGTTGCTGGAGAGGTGTTGGGTGAGGGGAAGGACTGAAAAGGCAAGGGGCATTAAGGAGGACACTTGCTGGGATGAGCCCTGGTGTTATATGTAAGTGAAGAGTCACTAAATTCTATTCCTGAAATTATTGTTACAGTATATGTTAACTAACTTTGATTTAAATTTTTAAAAATAGTAGCTAAAAAAATATCTGAAAAAAGTGCTCACTTTGTAATATGCCAAAATTGCTTTCTAAATATGGATCTGAAGGTCATGAATGAAACCATATGTTTGTAATTTTTAAATCATTTATGGCCTTACCCATGTTTGTCCTTTGCCAATGACAAATACATGACACTCTTATTTCCTAATTTTTCATTTTATAAATATTTCTTAGTTTGCAGTGCTACACTAAGAAATCATGGTAACAAAATAAAGGAGAAGCATAGCTAACTTCATGGTTAGTTTATTATGCTGTCAAGTTTTAACAAAATTTCTATTTGTTTCTATATGTCCAGATATCTGATATACAAAATGTGGGTATTTCATATCACTAACTGGTGCATAGCAAAATATAATTTGTGGAAAATGTTTTCAGTAACATATTTTGTAGAAGGAACTTTGCACCTGGGAATCATAAGTTGGACAGATTTTTAAAAATCTTTTGGCAGCCTACCAGATACAAAAGTGCTGATTCAAAGGGGCACGTGCACCCTAGTGTTTATAGCAGTGCTATCAACGATAGACAAACTATGGAAAGAGCCCAAATGTCTATCAACTGATGAATGGATTAAGAATATGTGTTATACATAAACAATGGAATACTACCTGGTGATGAAAAGAATGAAATCTTACCATTTGCAACAATTTGGATGGAACTAGAGAGTATTATGCTAAGCGAAATAAGTAAGAGAAAAACATATCACATGATTTCACTCGTATGTGGAATTTGAGAAACTTAAAAGATGATCATAGGGGAAGGGAAGGAAAAAAATGATAAAAACAGAGAGGGAGGCAAACCATAAGAGACTCTTAAATACAGAGAACAAACTGAGGGTTGATGTGGGTGGGGTAAATGGGTGATGAGCATTAAGGAGGGTACTTGTTGGGATAAACACTGGGTGTTATGTGTAAGCGATGAATCACTGGGTTCTACTCTGGAAGCCAAGACTACACTGTATGTATGTTACTTGAGAAAAAAAACAAAAAACAAAAACAACTAGCACACAAACACACATACAGAGACACATACACAATCCTTTGTCAGTTGAAAACAACTGAAAGTGGCAAGATAGAGCAATTGTTTTGAGGAACTTTTTTTTTAACCCTCATTGACTCAAATCCATAAGAAATTGTCTTTTTAAATTATTATTATAAGTCTGTCCTTTTGAAGTTTGGTAGTGAGAACAAAGTGTGCCTCATTTTTATTTAATGCTTTTATCTTTTCTTCACGTGTTGTTCATTCTTTATTCCATCTGGATCAAACATGATTTATCATAGATGTAGCTGCACATCATGTTGTAGCGTTTCCTCCTTATGAAATTTCAAGGTGGCAAGAATTCCCAAAGACAACTTTTTTTCCAAGACTCATGGCTGCAATGAAATTGTTATACAATTAAATTCAGTTTATAAAAAGTATGTTGTTTAATGCTATGAATGGTAGACATGAAACAATTCTAAAATGATAAAAGTTGTGATATAATAATATTGATATCTCTTAATTATTATTTATATTTCTAAATTTTTATACTGTATAAATATATAATGTCTATCTTTTTTTTATTTTTAAAGGTCATCTATTTACATACATTTGTTGGCTCAAAAAAGATATCATATTCTTCCTTAGAACTTATAAAACTAATGTACTCTCTTAATATTCTTACTGGCTATCAATGTATTTCTCTATGTTCTTAAGGATTTGTAAGTTCTTAATAACTACTTCTGTACATAATGGTAATAATTTCCACAATAATCATTAATCACTGTTTTATTTTGCTTTAACTTATCAATAAAATTTTAAGGTTTCACTTCATGTCACATCTCAAATGTATCCCTGCATCTGAAAGTGAATATTCAAATATTAACAACAAATTCAAATGACAAGCCCAGTTCTTATTTCTGACAGTGTTGCACTGTCAGTATTTGAAATTAACCTAGGTGATCATTTTATTGCAGAGAATGCAGTGATGCCTTAAATGATCTTATATGTTCACACCTAAATGATCCTACATGGGGTCACCAGCCCCCATCCGTTTCACCTACTCAAGGGTATTGCTCCAGAGATTTCTCCCAGGCTCTCCTACTTCATGATTTTCACTCCCTTTTGATCATGATCACTATTCACATACAAGCATATGGTAGTTTCTAACTAAAATAGAAATGAAAATAGAACACTAGCTCTGACTCAGAGTCAAGAACCACTGGCTCCATTTATTGATTCCCCTTTAATTCTTAGATTCCTCTTCACCCTTTCTAAACCTATCCAGTCAGCTTCCCCAATCCTACCCCCAACCCACCTAAACTGCTTGTATCCTAGTCACCAAAACCCTCCATGTACTGAATACATTGATTTGATTCATTTTCAGTCTTTCCTTAACTTGACTTATAACATGTAACACAGGTCATCACTGCTTCCTCTTTGGTAATGTCTCTCTGTTGGAGTTCAGGATTCCATCTTTTCTGAGTTTTCTTTCCACCTCACTGACTGCTCCTTCTACTTCAACTTTGCTGTTCCTCCTCTTTTCTCAGGGTCAAGTGTCCCAAGGCTCATCCTTGGTCCTCTTTCTCTGCACTTACTTCTTTGATGATCTCACCCAGGTTCATGCCTTTAAATACCAACTCTCTGCCAATGCCTACATTTATAACCCCATCCTAGACCTCTCGGCTGAACCTCAGCCTATACATTCAACAGCTTACATGATATCTCCACTAGCACATCTCATAGATATCTCAAACTCAGCCAGCCCAAGCTGTGCTTCTGATATTCCCACAGCCCTCTCCATCACGGGTAAGAGCAACTCAAGTTCTTCCAGTTTCTTAGGCCCAACATGTTGAAGTCATTCTTCAATCCCCTTTACTTCTCGCACCCCACAAATGACCCTGGAATCACAACAATTCTCCTATCTCTGCTTTCATACTATTTCCAGAAATCCAACACTTCCCACCACCTCCATTCGTATCATCCTGAGCCAGCATCATCTCTCACTGGGACTGCTGCCTCCTGGCTGGTCTCCTTTCTTCTGCTCTTGCCCATTGCTGGTGAGTCTCAGCACAGCAGCCAGAGGAGTCTTTTAAAGCATAATTGATGTCATGTCCAAAGCCTGCAATGACTCCCATTTCATTCAGTCAGAACTCTGCTCTGAAAGGCCTTCTGTTGTTAGGCCCCTGTGCTTCTCTGGCCTCACTGCCTGCAGTTCTCCACCCCACCCCCACCCCCCAGCCCCCTCCCCCCACAACTTCACTTCCCACAGGGACCTTGCAGTTCCCAGAACACCCTGTCATGCGCCTGCCTGAAAGCCTTTGCACTGTGGGTTCTTTCTGCTTGCATAGCCCTTCCTCCAGATATCTGCATGCATGGTTAACTATCACCTCTTTCAAGATCATTGTCTCAGTAAGGCCTCTGTGCATGCCCTACCCCACCACGCTCACAATCTCCTTCCTTTATCTACTTTCTTTTTTTTAATTTTTTTTTCAACGTTTTTTATTTATTTTTGGGACAGAGAGAGACAGAGCATGAACGGGGGAGGGTCAGAGAGAGAGGGAGACACAGAATCGGAAACAGGCTCCAGGCTCCGAGCCATCAGCCCAGAGCCTGACGCGGGGCTCGAACTCACGGACCGCGAGATCGTGACCTGGCTGAAGTCGGACGCTTAACCGACTGCGCCACCCAGGCGCCCCTATCTACTTTCTTTCTGCTATGAAATGTACTACCTTTGAACAAACTCTATGATTTATTTATTCATTTGTTAATTTTTGGTGTCTTTTGTCCTCAGCTAGAATATAAATTTCAAATGGAAGAATCCTCATCTGTATTGTCCACTGATGTACTGCAAGCATCTAAGTGTTCAGCACATAGTAGTCATTAAACATGTTGTTTACTTCTTAATGGATGAAATGTGGAATTAGGTCTTTGGCTTTTCTGCCTTCCAAAAGGCTGAGGCTGAAAAGTGATATTTTTAGACTACAAAGGCCAAGGATGAAGTTCAGTGCATCCCTTCCCAATGTATACAGGTCTCTTCCAGTCCCACTGACACATCTCTTGAGGTAAGAAGCCTTGACAACTCATCTTAACTTGGATCTGTTTTCTTTTTCTTTTTCCAAGGCCAAAATCACCTTCCTGAGACTTTCTATTTTCTTTTTGTCTATGGTTGAAATTGCCCTCCTCTAGTCCCAGAAATTCCCACATGTTCTTAATTTCTTTGCTCAAGACTCTTGGTCAATTTGACAGCATAGCTGGTCTTGTCATGTAACCTGAAGCAAAAGAACTGGAGAGGGTGGGTGTCAAGGACTGGTCTGGGGTGTCTGTCTTTAAGGAGGAAGGTGAATTGAGGTTGTTATATCATGTTCCAGGGGCCCAAGTAGCTGCACTATCACAGAAGCCACATTTTGCATCTTGTTCTCATGACCTTAAGAAAGATTTTGTGAAATGTTTTTCTAAAATTCAGATACTCTATATCTAAGTCATTAGCACAAGGTACTCAAAAATAAGATGTGAGTAAATGAATAATTGATCTATATACCTGTTTGTTATGCCTATTATAAATAAAAATAAAACTGCCAATGAGGTTAGTTTGATACAATTATTTTTCTTGAGAGCCTACACTGTACTGATTCTGATTGTAGCTTTTACTCCCACCACGCTTCTTGGTGTACATTTCTTTCCCACTGACTATGTGGGATAGGCGAATTATCAAGGAAGGAACCATGGTCTCTGAGTCTGTCAGAGCTCTAATAGCTGAGCTGTGGGCTGAGGATATCAACAGGACTTCACTAATTTTTTTTTTTTTTGTATATTTTCTAAAGCAAAACCCTTGACCCCAGAAAGGTGACCTGTGAAGATTATGATTCCTGAGCGTCAGGGATTTGTTTCCACCTCATGCACCTTGCCAGAACACTTTGTTTTCATCTCTACCAGGCCAGTTCATTTAACTGTAGCTTACATTCCCAGGGATTTGAGTATTTCATTGTCTTCCTTGGGTTAAATTCATTAAACATTTTGAAAAGAGTATTTTGAAGGAGTATCTTGCTAATATTTTAAAACCCAAAAGTCTTGGCTCCTCAGCAAAACACCTCTCAGATTAGTGCTATCTTTGTAACACTCTCCGTGGTATCATTAAATCAAGATAAAGTAAAGTTGCTCTTAAAGTGTGAGTAGTTGTGTCTATAGTTCTGTGCTTCCCAGAGGGTTAAGGGGTAATGATTATTTTTAAAGCACTGAGTTATTTATGTTTTCTTCCATAAATAAAAACAAGGGTAATAGAGTTGGGCTAAGAATTTCAGGGGTTTTATAGCTCATTAGTTTTTGCTAATATCTGAAAAAGTATGGAGCTGCTGGTATTGTTTAAGTAACTTTAGAATACCCTTATGTGTAATAGATTGTACTCCTCCCCAGCGATATCACAAGGAGTGAGGGGTGAGTGTTGGGTATGTGCCAGGGATGGGCCTCCAAAGGTAAAAAGGGGGCTAGACTTTAATACTTTCTCCATGTTTCATGGGCTATCTTTTATCACAATTATACCAAAATATTTTCATCATACTCCTAGTATGTATCAAACAATTACATGCCTTTAAAAATGGAGAAATTTTGTAGAGTGTGCTAAGGGGTAGCTACTTCTCTCTCTAAATGTCTCCAGGAATGCTTCTGGCCCTGCTATCCTCCCCTCTTGTTTGTTTTTGCTTCTTGGTTTTTTGCTACCTGACTAAATATTTTCCCAATGCTACAAAAAGGACTCTTCACACCAAACTCTGCATGTCTTTGTTCTGAAAAGTAAAATCTCATTTTGTTCCTATCAACTTTACAATTTCAAAACTATGTACAAGTGACAGAAGTAGTTTTGAAACATGAAACGGGGTATTTTCTAGAAACTCGGGTGCTCTGAAAAAACATTAGCCTTCCTAGAAAATGTTTCAGATTTTCTTTCAATAAAATCTGAATTCTGTTCTTGGCATGAGTTAGGTGTGTGATTGTTAGAAAGCATAAGTTTGCCCAAATCTTACACAATGTCCTTTGTGATATAATTCTGTACCAGAATAAGAATTTTATTCGTCCTTTTCATGTGAGTATTTTATCTGGACTTTTTAAAGATAAAAAATTGAATGTGCTGGGAGTCAGGACCGGAACAAGACTTGTGGAGACTAAAGGCAAAAAATATTTTGGTGTTCCTTTCTCGGCACCCCACCATCCCCATGCGATGCAAACGTCAACCACACTAAGCCATAAATTATGTCTAAATAAAATTCTACAACGTTTTGACTTTTCACATATGTCACTACAAATTTTTCTTTCTTCAAAATCTGAATTGCTTTAAGATAGTGCGTTGGCTTTGCAGGTGCGTTTAATCGCTGCTTGCTAATGTAGCGTGGGGGTGGGGGGTGGGGTGTGCTCTACGAGTGTGCAAGGACTGGGCTACACGCGCCGGGTATTTTGCACCCGTTTGCATATCACGTGCAGGTAAATAGCCGCAGAAACAGCCAATGCCTCTTTGAGACTTGGGGCGTGGCAGACCCCGAGAACCGCCGGATAGCGCGGGGCTGCAGCCAGTTCTAGGCCCCGTTCCCGCCCACGCTAGCCCGACGGCGCGAGGGGCGGGGCCGAGGGCTTCAGCGAATGAGCGCCTGCGGGCCGGGCGGGCCGCTGTCAGGTAGCCCAGGCGACCGGAGTGCGGCCCCGCCCCCCGCGTCTAGCCTCCCGCGCGCGCTGCTGAGTGCTGGCTGGAATGCTAGCTGCGGTCCCTCCAAGCCGCGCGATGAGCAAGTGGAGCGTCGGGAGAAAGCCCAGCCGCACACTCGGACTCCTGCTGCTGGTGATCTTGAGTTACCTGGTGCTCCGCAGGTGAGAGAGCCCCGCCCGGCACCTGCCTGACTCCAGACATCTCAGCCTTACACACCCGTAGTTCTCGCCTCCCCTCTCACCTGAGGGAGGCGGCCCCAAGAGTCTGCATCCCGCGAATTCCGAGCCCCCACGGGGAAGGGCTCTTCAGTCTCTTCTTCTTTGGGTCTGGCGTCCCCCTGCATCACTAGGCACTCTGCTCCTTGCCTCGAGATCCAGGCCCCTGGGTCACACTAGGCGCTACCCGCTCAGTCTCCAGGCGTCTGTGTCCTAGAGCTTCCCCACTCTTTCTCTGTGCTTCTGATGCCCGGGCTCTGCTTTCCTCGTGGATACTCCCAGCTCTCTGGGAAGGACAACAGAACTAGCTTTCAGGTCTCTTTCAAATGTCCCCCATCACTGCTCCGCCCCTAGTCCTCCTTGGGGAACCTGCTTCTGTTTTTCTCCCGGGTCCGTACTTTCCTACCAATCCTGCTAGAAGGCTTGTCTATTCCGCAGAGGCCGGAGCTCCGGGGCTCCCAGCTATGGTAGATCTTGACTTCCCAGAGCAGTCAGCAGAACGCTGTCCCATGGGTCCTCCAAGATCCTCAGCCCTGGATTTATTTGCCCCACTCTAGGATTGATACAGCTTCTCTCTCCATTTGTCAGTCACCAGCTCACTCCTTCCCAGTCCCCTTTTGCAAAGTGTTGTCTGTGGCAAATGGTTGTGTTTAATGATAGAATAACTTACCCACAGCCTGCATGGGTGCCCTAGCCCAGATTTTTTGTTAACTGTATCTATTTATAGTATTCTATAACCCTGACCATGTCTTTCAGGTAGATTGCTGGCACTTTCCATATTCAAAACCTCCAGTGTTGCTGGGAACACAGACCAGCAGTATCAAATGCTTTGGCACTGAAAGTTAATGTTGAAGCTGAGTCCGGGCAGACAACACCACTTAGCTTTTGCTTCTTCTCTATCCCCTTTGTTAGTTTCTCTGAGTTTCCTCCAGGAGATAGGGAAGTTTTTGATGGAAGTGAATATCTGAATGTATTTTGCTGCCACAAGAACACCTTCAGAAACTCTTTCTATTTCCACCTTTTCAAGACTTACATGTCTTCTTTGTTTTACCTGTTCTTGACTTTGGTGTTGGGAAGGATGTCATGATATTGTTTGAGAGAAAGACATGGCACTCTTCTTACTCTGGGGCTCAGAAAATTAAAGAGGCATTTTGTTTCCCCAGTTGTTCCTAAGACTTTTTTTCCATCTTGTCAGTGATCTCTAACCCATTCCTCTTTGAAGACTGGCTCTGGCTCTTGTAGGATGCTCAGCCTTCCTCTTGATGCAAGGCTGATGCAAACCCCAGAAGGATTACTCAAAGCAGAGGCAACAGGAGCCTCTGGCATGCAGCAGGGTATCAGGAGCCCACACCACAGAGAGAAAGGCCAGAGGTGTGCAAGTAGCATGTTGTTTGTCTATTGATGCAGGTCAAGGATATGGCAGTCCATGCATGGGACCCAGCCAGGTCATTATGAGGAGCAGCTCTGAGGGGCTTGAGTTGGGCCAGATAGTACACCCTAATAGTCCACAGGAAAAGGTGTGGGAGGGAGGCTGGGTATTTGTTGATGTCTGGCATGAAAGAAGATGAGGTGTCAGGTAGTTGACTGGCTGTGAAGAAGCCTGAGCTTCTCACAGGTGAGTTAACCATGTCCATACCTGGGTTGGCGTGGCTGCAGCAGGAATCAGTCAGGGGCTTATGGAGGTTCCTGGGAATAGCTGTGACTCAAGCCTGAGGAAATAGTTTGAAATGCTTAGTAAAGTCATTGTTATCCTTGTTATTACTTCTTTTATACTAGGTAAGACAGAGAAGCTCTGACCCAAATTCAGGGCCGTCTCTTAGGGTCCTTCACAATATATGTCTTTTGGGCATCTTTTTGATTGTATCACCATCATGGTAATAGGCTTTCTGATCAATTCGTCCTGTCTTGCATGGGCTGGGCACCAAGGATTATCTCTGGAGGCCAGAGGAGAACACACTTTTTGTTGCTTCCTCTTCTTGCCTTGCTCTAGCTTTGGATCATTAACTGAGTTGGAGGTGGGGACCTTTCCCAGCAGTAGCTGGGAATGTGGATGTGGCCAGTGGAATATAGGTCACAAGGGAATTGGCTACTTAGCTGGCAGCTTTGTGGAGCTGAGCTGTTAGGATCAGCCCTTTTCTTGTACCTCAGAAGGCAGGTAGTGGGTGGGGGAAGGGAAGGGGCTGCTGGGATCCAGCTTTTGTTTTTTCCCATGAACTTTACCTTATGCTGGTTCATAATCAGTCATAACTGTTTGATTATATCACATCCGAGAAATAGGAGGACAAAGATGACTTTTGAGGATGACCTCTTTTTTTTTTCCTTAGATTGAACAGTGGTCTCAAATTACCTTTACTGCAGTATAATTGTTAGCAATAAGCTTGCATGTTTAGCTTGCACAGTTTGAAAATTTTATATATATATATATATAAATATATATATAATTTTATATATCTATATATATATAAATATATATATAATTTATGTATATATAGATCAACATATATATATATATAAAATTTTCAAAAATGAAAATTCAGAATTTCAAACATGAAAATACCACCACAATTAAGACAGTGAAAATATCCATCAGCCCCAGAGATTTCCTTATGCCCCTTTGCATCTCTCTCTCCTGCCCCTCTCTGCTTCCGCAGCCCCAGGCACACTGATCTGTTGTTTTCTGGCACCATATATTTGTTTGCATTTTCTAGCGTTTTCTAGAAAATGCAGTCCTAAAGTATGTACTCTGTTTTTATCTGGTTTCTTTTACTCAGCATATCATTTGGAGATCTTTGGTGCTTATCAATGTGAACCATGTCTGAACCAGCTCCCTCTCCTTCTCTTTCCTACTCCCACTCCATGAATGCAAGAATTCCTGCTTGATATGATCAAGGCATAGTTCTTACTCATGACTTTTTTCCTTAATATAAATGCATCAGTGAGCAATAATCCAATTAACTCTGTATCTCGTATACCTGATATTTTAGCTGGCAAAAGTTAGGAGAGAGGAAAGTGGCCAGGTAGGCACCCTGCATCATGCCTCTGTAAAGGTAAGTTCATCTCTTTGCCCAGCTCTGCCTCATTTAGTGCTCCTTCACTGACATTACCTGGATTCCAGATCCAAAGTTCTTGAAGGAAAGAAGAGGAGAACCTTATCAGTCTTCTCCTTAGAGGAGGTGGATAACTTAGCAACATGACCTGGTCACCTTCTTTCATCCATATTACAGAAAGTGCTGTCTTCCAAGGGTGTGTGGGCAAATTGTGCCTCTCTTCCTGGCCTTCTGTGAGGTCACCGATTTTATTAGCTTTGCCTGTTTTAGGACTTTACCCTGCTTGAGGCCTGAGTCATATTCCCTGGAATGTTTGAACTCTTTGAACACTGTTCCTTTCATCTTCTAGTAGTGAAGTTTTCAGCATGTGGGAAGTGTCTCTTTCAGCAGGTAGTCATTTCTCTGACACAAGTGGGGGAACATGGCTACCTGGGCAGTGGCTCAGTCAGAGAGAGGTAGGATGTCTGAGCCGTCCTGTGCTGGGAAGATAGAGTTGGCACTGGGATTCTTACCGTGCTGTACTAGCCAACTGAAGGGACCAGAGTGTCTTGGAGCAAGAACATGGAGATTAAATTTGGGGCAAAAGCTGCACAGCCTGAGCAGCAGAAGTATTGGAAGGTTAGCCAAAGAGTTTTCTGTGCATTAGGTCAAGGAAGTAGCAAGTGAAATAAAAGTGCTTAATCTTTGATGCGATGACTCAGAGTTCCATTATACTGACTTGAATGCTCTTCTAATGAAGATTCAGGATATGCTGGAGTTTAGGTCAGTATTTTCAGAATATTTAGCACCTGAGAAGGATTCTGGAGGCCAGCCCCCTTTCTCTGGTTCCTCCCCTATAATCTAGCAGAATTCTTTTCGTATAGGGATATTTTCTGCTTCTTCCCCATTCAGGTTTATTTCTTGCTTAAATCTATTGCTCTGGATATTAAAGGCCACACATGTTGTGTGAGATTGTCCTGCAATAGAAGGGCAGGGGTGTTTTTAGAGGCTAATGGTAATGAAGCAAATAACTCTTGACTGGGTCTACTGGGTAGACCCTCTTAGGTGATGATCCTCACTGATTTCATGCATCCGTGCACAGCAAGACAGTGGCATTGTTCCTTTCAAGAGCATGCTGCTTTTCCTGCAAAGTTTACTTTGTGAGTAGGTAATCTGTAAGGATAAAATATTCAAATAATATAAAGAGGAAAATAAAGCCTCCACTTCTGGTCCTAAGGTACCCCTCTCACCTCTAGCAGAGGTGATTACTAATAATGGTTTCTTCAGGGGAATTACATATACGACAAGACAGCTCTATGTATTATTACCCCATTTGTCCATTAGGGACATAATTTATTCAAACAGTCTCCTATTGATGAACATCAATTGTCTCCAATATTTTAGCTACTGCAAGCAAAGTTGCAACGTAGGTTAACTACACTGGAATTAAAATAAAATAATATAAAGTAAAAACAAATAAGAAAACCCACAAAGTTACAATAAATATCTGTTGGTATATTTCTGTCTCTAGGATTGCTGACCATATAAGATATTCATTTTAAATATTGATAGACATTTAAAATAAGTAAGTAAAAATAAGTTAAAATAAGTAAGTAAAATAGCACATTCTGTTTCTGTTGGATCATTGTGAGGGAGATTCTGAGCTCTAAAGTCCGAGGGGAAAATTCTGTTTACTTTGTATGTGCACAGGTTCTTTGTGTCTTTAAGAGCTAGTACATTTCTTGTATATCTATGTAGATAAGTCTCATGCAGTGGCGACTGATTAAAAAAAAATGTTGAGCATGTTTGTATTGCCCCTGTGTCATTAAATCATTTTATTCTGATTCCACAAGTACTCTAAGAGGGGAGTCTTGCTATCAGTAGAGTCCTCTGGGTCATCTAACAGAATTTTCACCCCTAAGTTGAGATATAATCTTTTTTTTCTATTTATGATGCTATCAGTGGGAAATTTTCCCATAATGAAAAATTTCTGTTACATAACATCAGGACACTTTTTATTGTTAATATGTGGTTGATTACTCCTGAACTGTTTTGTTGCTTCACCTTTGGGTCTCAAGGTTTTGGTCTAGTAGGTGTTTATTCAATACAAACTTCCTACAGTATTTGGAAGATGTTGCCCTCCAAACCAACAGCATGTCCCTGGATCATGTAGGTAGACACTTGGCCTGACTTGCTGGAGTCTGCATGCTAGGCCAGTTCCTGGCTCACCAAGAAGCCTTTTCAGAGGGAAAGACAGAGGTACTAAGATTGTAGCAGTGCCATCGACCTGCAGAATGCTGCAAAATGACCTGCAAAATGAGGTTATACTAGCTTTTGAAATGGAAGGTTCAACCCCTTTGGAAATATTTAATGCTGTTCTAGCAAAGCAGGAGCCTAAAGCTTTGGGCACAGGCCAAGGATCACATCCAGGAAGTTGGATCAGCTACAAGGATAGAGTTCCATTTCCCTGGGATTGAAGTTCTTGGGGTTCCAGGATTGATCCGAGAGCCATTATTCTGGATTAGAGGCATTAAAGGCACTGGCCTGGGTCAAAGAGTGGGCAGCTCCTTCCTTAGGCCTTCACGATTCCCCACTGAGGGAGGAGTGTATAGCCTTAAGGCTGGTAAGGCCAAAATATCCCCAAGTGCACAGTTGAGGGGAACAGAATGCCCAAGGAAATAGGGCCTCATGGGAGCCTGTAACCACATTAGGATCTTGAGAGTGACGACTAGAAATTTGTATTTTAAATCCAAGTGAGATTTCTATGCATGATGATGTCTTTTGGGCAGTTTAACATAACTGCCATCTAAATAATGGTTTCTAGCATGAACACTTGGATTAATGAAGATGTGAGTGTTTCCTTGGTCATCATCTTTAATGTGATGCTTTGGACCCAGATTGAACCTCTTCTCAAGGTGGCCCTGATGGGTTCACAGTGCACCTGGAAATTGGATTTGTAAGTTGTCATATCTCAAGTATACATTACATATAGTGCCAAAATAACCAGTCCTTAGGACCAGCGAAGACTTATGTTCTGTGACTTGAAGGACTATTTCTGCAGATTCCTACTTCATCTCCTGAGCTTGTCCATACCCTTGGAGAGCCTAAAATTGTATGGGCATTGCCTGGTCTATGCTGGAGGCCACCATGCTCCAGAAGTTGATGATGCTGTCTCTGTCACATCTGGTTGATGGATACTGGTCTGAATCTGGTCAGACTGTGTGGTATGACAGAAAGCTGAAGGAGATGGCTGTGACCCCAGGTGAAGCTTCCCAGTTCTACAATGGCCCCAGTTACTGACCAATATATTTTCAGGATTTACAGGTGATATAGGGATGCCTTCTGGCATGGAAAGAACCATTTCAGACCTGCTTCAATGAGCATACTTCATTCAAGATCATTCAAGTAAGCGACCGGATCTGGCTCTTCTCCTACCCCACCCTGAAGACTCTTTCTGAGATCTGAGAATCAATTCAGGGACCCATTTCACATGAAAGAAATTGTAAGTTTGCCACCTGCTCATCTGCCTTTTCTAATTCAAGCACATTAACTCAGCACTTTTGACCATGTCTGGTGAAGTCTGGCCTGTGTAGAGCCTGTGCTGTGTCCCTTGTCCTTATGATCCACTACTGTGATAAAGTATAAGAAGGATTCATCCCTCTACCCCTCCACACTCCCAGTCTCTGCCTGATGGCAACTCCTCACCTGGGAAACTCAGGCCCCAAGTCCTCTGCCTAATGTTTCTGCTATAACCTGTTGCATCTATGGCTCACACAGCATATATCACCTGCCAAAAGGGATGGAAGTAACCAGAATGTAGAGGTATTGTTACATTGTGTGGGGCCCCGTCAGAAATCTGACATGTGTGCCACTTTCCAGGA
The DNA here is from genome assembly GCF_023721935.1 of Panthera uncia. Taxonomy (NCBI): domain Eukaryota; kingdom Metazoa; phylum Chordata; class Mammalia; order Carnivora; family Felidae; genus Panthera; species Panthera uncia. Next base: position 81,003,403 of record NC_064808.1, on the reverse strand, counting down.
ACCTCACTGTAGACTGTGAACAGAGTAGGACTCTGATCAGGGCAAACCTGAGGACAGGTCAGGTCAGTGACCAAGGCCTGCTCTTCAGTTTATTCAAGGACTGAAAATTTACTTATCCTACTATGAAGCTAAGATACAAAGGCAAACAAAAATTCCAGGAGAAAGTAAAATACGCTCCAGCTAAAAAGAAGGCAGATGCCCTGTATCAAAAAAAAAAAAAAAAAAAAAGTTTCAACAAGGGACACCTGGTTGGCTCAGTTGGTAGTGCATGGAACTCCTGATCTTGGGGTTTTGAGTTTGAGCCCCATGTTGGGTGCAGGGATTTCTTAAAAAAAAAAAAGAAGCTTTTCACAATCTAAAAAACAAACAGACACAGAAAAGCTTTCCACAATCTGAAACAAAAACTTTCAACATGAATGAGTTGCTCACTGGGAAAAACAACACAAACAAGGGAACAGGGTTTCCTAAAGGTTTGGTTTGCTCTGTGGTAACAGGCCTAATTTAGAAGGAAAGTGTTTCCCAACCTCATGTAACCAATATAGTTTCCATTGTCCTTATTTTGTTATTACTGAGTTAATTATTCAGGAAGCACTGAGGTTATTATTAACTTATGGTAACAAGTACTAATGATCATTATCAGTATTAATAACCATTTTCACGGTGTTTTCTCGTTTATGAAGCTCTAATATATATCATCTCATTTTTCACAGTGGATTCCTTGGAGAAATACCAAATTTATCATCCTCATTTTCTCAGTGAATTCATCCCTTTTATTAATGTATTAAAAATTCACCTAGTAACCTACCAGAAAGATTTCAGAAAGGAAACAGTTGAATTCTCTAGAATTTGGAGTTACAAGCTAGCTTTTTTTACTTGCAGTGTTAGTTTCATGCCTCTAAACAAGCACTGAGAGGTAATATTTATTTTTTTTTTTTTAATTTTTTTTTTCAACGTTTTTCATTTATTTTGGGGACAGAGAGAGACAGAGCATGAATGGGGGAGGGGCAGAGAGAGGGAGACACAGAATCGGAAACAGGCTCCAGGCTCCGAGCCATCAGCCCAGAGCCTGACGCGGGGCTCGAACTCAC
>NC_064808.1:80885698-80992315 GCF_023721935.1 Panthera uncia | reverse complement strand
GTAATAATTCCATTTTCATTCATGATTTTATCTATTTGGGTCATCTCCCTTTTCTTTTTGAGAAGCCTAGCTAGAGGTGTATCAATTTTGTTTATTTTCTCAAAAAACCAATTCTTGGTTTCATTGATCTGCCTACTGTTTTTTTTAGGTTCTATATTATTTATTTATGCTACGATATTTATTATTTCTCTTCTTCTCCTGGGTTTGGGGTGTATTTGCTGTTCTGTTTCTAGTTACTTTAGGTGTGCTGTTAGATTTTGTATTGGGGATTTTTTTATTTTTTGAGATAGGCCTGGATTACAATGTATTTTCCTCTCAGGACTGCCTTCGCTGCATCCCAAAGTATTTGGATTGTTGTATTTTCATTTTCATTTTCATTTGTTTCCATATATTTTCTAATTTCTCTAATTACCTGGTTGACACATTCATTCTTCAGTAGGATGTTTTTTAACCTCCATGCATTTGGAGGTTTTCCAGACTTTTTCCTGTGGTTGATTTCAAGTTTCATAGGATTGTGGTCTTAAAGTGTGCATGGTATGGTCTCGATTCGTTTATACTTATTAAGGGCTGTTTTGTGACCCAGTATGTGATCTATCTTTGATATGTTCCATGTGCACTCGAGAAGAAAGCATATTCTATTGCTTTGGGATGCAGAGTTCTAAATATATCTGTCAAGTCCATCTGATCCAATGTATCATTCAGGGCCCTTGTTTCTTTATTGACTGTGTGTCTAGATGATCTATCCATTTCTGTAAGTGGAGTGTTAAAGTCCCCTGCAATTACCACATTCTTATCAATAAGGTTGCTTATGTTTGTGATTAATTGTTTTATATATTTGGGGGCTCCCGTATTCTGTGCATAGACATTTATAATAGTTAGCTCTTCCTGATGGATAGACCCTGTAATTATTATATAATGCCCTTCTTCATATGTTGTTACAGCCTTTAATTTAAAGTCTAATTTGTCTGATACAAGTATGTTTACTCCAGCTTTATTTTGACTTCCAGTAGCATGATAGATAGGTCTCCGTCCCCTCACTTTCAATCTGAAGGTGTCCTCAGGTCTAAAATGAGTCTCCTGTAGACAGCAAATAGAGGGGTCTTTTTTTTTTTTGTTTGTTTTTGTTTTTGTTTTTGTTTTTTTATCCATTCTCATACCCTATGTCTTTTGGTTGGAGCATTTAGTCCATTTACATTCAGTTTTATTACTGAAAGATACGGGTTTAGAGTCATTGTGATGTCTGTAGGTCATGCTTGTAGTGGTGTCTCTGGTACTTTGTGGTCCTTGCAACATTTCACTCAGAGTCCCCCTTAGGATCTCTTGTAGGGCTGGTTTAGTGGTGATGAATTCCTTCAGTTTTTGTTTGTTTGCAAAAACCTTTATCTCTCCTTATATTCTGAATCACAGACTTTCTGGATAAAGGATTATTGGCTGCATATTTTTTCCGTTCATCACATTGAAGTTTTCCTGCCATTCCTTTCTGGCCTGCCAAGTTTCAGTAAATTGGTCTGCTACTACCGTTATGTGTCTACCTTTGTATGTTATGGCCCATTTATCCATACCTGCTTTCAGAATTCTCTCTTTATCCTTGTATTTTGCCTGTTTCACTATGATATATCATGCAGAAGATCGATTCAAGTTACGTCTAAAGGGAGTTCTCTGTGCCTCTTGGATTTCAATGCCTGTTTCCTTCCCCAGATTGGGGAAGTTCTCAGGTATGATTTGTTCAAGTACACCTTCAGCCCATTTTTCTCTCTTCTTCTTGTTCTGGAATTCCTATGATATGGATATTGTTCCATTTGATTGCATCACTTAGTTCTCTAATTCTCCCCTCATACTCCTGGATTTTTTTGTCTCTCTTTTTCTCAGGTTGCTGTTTTTCCAAAATTTCATCTTCTAATTCACCTATTCTCCCCTCTGCCTCTTCAATCCACACTGTGGCTGGCTCCATTTTATTTTGCTCCTCATTTATAGCATTTTTTAATTCATCATCACTGTTTTTTAGTCCCTTGATCTCTGTAGCAATAGATTCTCTGCTGTCCTCTGTTTTTTTCAAGACCAGGAATTAATTTTATGACTATTATTCTAAATTCTTGTTCAGTTATACTGCTTAAATTGGTTTTGATCAATTTGTTAGCTGTTGTTACTTCTTGGAATTTCATTTGAGGAGAATTATTCTGTTTTGTCATTTTGGCTAGTTTTTTGTCCCTTATGCATTTTAAATGCTTGTTGTGTGCTCTGCACCTGCAAGCACCGCTATATGAAAGGAGGGTTATACAGTGTCCAGGGCCTGGCCCTTCAGGAGGTGTTTTTTCAGAGGTGGTTACTTGCTCTCTGTTGTGTTTGGTTTTTTTATTACCCTACTCTTAGTGATATTTTGGACCCTCCTCCAGGTGTGCTTTGATTTGTTCCTTGGAGTAGCCCTGTAAAGGAAAACAAATAGACAAACAGGAGACAAGAACACACAAACACACAAACAACACAAACAAACAAAAACAAAAACCCAAAGACTAAAAACAAAAAACCCCAAAACACTGACTAAAGTAAAGAAGAGGGTGGAGGCAGTGCTAATGGAAGAGAACATACAAGGAGAGAAATGACAGGAGGAGTGGCGGTGGGGAGCATGGGGGCGGGGGTGGGGGGAGAAAAGACAAACATTGATTAGACAGAGAGGTAAAAGGCTTAATCCAGATGGAGAGAAAGGAAAATAAAGAAGGAGGCAGGGAAAAGGAAACAGATAAAGTTACCCAGACAGAGAAACTATATTGCTTGATTATTCCAGAGAGAGAGAAAGGAGTGTAAATAAGGAGGTGTAGAACATGTATCAAGACAATGGATTAAATATGTCTGTTTAGACAGACAATAACCAGAGTAACCAGCCTAGGGCATGGAAGAGATAAGGAGGAGAAATGGGGGGGGGGAATGGAGAATATATCTATATATCCAGAATTGACCTAGAGTTAATCCAGGCAATGCTGTGTCGCTTGTCGGGAGTAGCTGTCTGCAGGGTCTGTGCTGCTGTGGTGGATACGCAGTTACCCAGCACAAAGGGGCATGGTTTGGCATAATCTGGACCCACCTCCACTCTAGGCCCCAGTACTGATCCCTGAGGCCCCACCTTGGTGGTGGGGGTGTGTGGAATGGTGATCCCCCAGTCTCTTCTCCACGGAGCTGGACCCAATGGACTCTGTTTGAGTCGTCCTTATTGTGCTGAGGGCACAGGTGGGGAGGTCCTTCTCGCTCCACCAACTCCCGTGACCCTGTGCTTGACTAGGATTCAAAGTCCCACTCTGTGCACTCTGGCACTGGGGAAGCGCCTCTCAGTGTGGCGGATATGTGGTCCTGGCTAGCTTTGTCAGTGCCCCTACACTTCAGGGAGGACAGCCTTCTCCTACTGGGGACCAAGAGCCACCACCTTCGCCACGAGCCCCCGGGGTGGCAGACACAGGCAGGCTTTGTCTTTTCCCACAGCACTCCAGAGAGATGGCAGCCTTTTCCTCCTGCAGACTGCACCCTTGGCCCAGCCACTGTGCCCAGGAGTGGCGGACACAGGCAGATTCTGTAATATCACATAGCCCTCCAGGGAGGGAACCACTTCCTCCAACTGAGGACTGAGCCCCTGACCTACCACCACACCCAGGCTCCCCTCCTCTCCAGGTGCACCAACAGAGAGCCAGGTCCAGTCCAAAGAAAGCCCTGCAGTTAGAGATCGGATCCCTCTCAGACTCAGTCCCCGGTCTTTCTCCTGTCCAGATACGGTCCTGCACTTCCCTAGCCGCTCTTTCTTTTCCCTTTGTCTCTCCGTTGAAGGGAGTGCCTCCACTCCGTGCCCATGTGGCTGTTTTTTATCTCCCCCAGTTTGCAGTTACCCACCTATCTTCTTTCCAGCTTCCCCATTTTCTTCCTAGTAGATTCAGTCTCTTTTCCTCCCAGGCTCTGGTGTTCAAAGTCCTTTGGCTTCTGCACTTCTTTGTTTGAGAGTGGCAGGAAGTATGGGTCCCCCTACTTCTCCGCCATGTTGGCCTAGCTGAGGTTCTTTCTCTCCAACTCTCTTGAATGTCTTGGCTCCTCCAGCGTCTCTTGCTGGGTTTCTCTCATGGCCTTTGGAGACTGGGGAGAAAAGAGAGGGAGGGAATTCTAGTCATGGGGATCAATTTGAGTGGGCTCCGCTTGGTCAAGAGTTGCTTTTCCAGGGACTAACACTTTCCAACAGCCCTCCCAGGTGGGGCTCTCTGTTGTGCTAGATCATCACTTCAACTTGATCTTTAGATAATAATTAAGACTTGGAAATTTGGTCAATGAATAAATGCTGTTTCTAACCCAGATACCTCCTTCCAGGTATTTGCACCTCAAGCCGGGCAGCTGTGACCACAATGTGGCTCAGAGGTACTATTTGAAGTAGCTGCTCCTTTGATGTTTAGTCAAATGGCCTAGAAGAGCTGGCCATTGTAGGAACCTGCGTGCCACACCTGCCCTGGGCACCCCGCGCCCCCTGAGAATATCCATTCCGTGCCGTGTGCCCCCACCTCGCCCTCTGTCCCCATAGCACAGTCTCCATGTTGACCATTGTGTTTGTCTTGTTCCTGACTATAGTCTCAGCTTGCTCTTCCCCTACAGTGGGGTGCATATGAGTGTGCTGAAGAAAGATGCCTTTCAAGGTTTGGCTAAGTCAGAGGGTGGGGAGCCTTTTCTGAAGGCCTCAGAAGCAGGCCTGTGGAGAAGAACCCTGTCTCCTAACACTCTGTGCTGCTCATTGCTGAAGATAAGCCAGCCTTGCCAGCTGCCTTTTCTCTTTGCAGGTTGGACTGGTATAATCTGGTCCCTGCATGGCTGAGACACCGGCAATCAGGGCTGCAGGCCAACGGCCAACACTTCATGCTGGAGGACTCCACCTTCTGGATCTTTGGGGGCTCTGTGCACTATTTCCGGGTGCCCAAGGAATACTGGAGGGACCGCTTGCTGAAGATGAAAGCCTGTGGCTTGAATACCCTCACCACGTGAGTGCTGCCACCGCCCCCCCCCCCCCCCGGAGCTTTGGCATCTGTGGCATCTGTGTCCTGGGCTTCTTCTAGGCAGTCTAGCCTGTAGGACTCCATCGTGTCAGGATGGGGGAGCGCTGCCAGATCCTGGACCTGAGCAGTCCCTGAAGAGAATCTTTGTGCTAAGCTTTGTGAGGAAAAATATAGGAGGATCAGGTCACCCACACTCCTGCTTAGGTTTGCCAGCTATGACACCTTCCTTTTCCTTATCTGCACAGCACTCCCCACTAGTGCAGATGAGGAGACAGGATGGACGTAAGGTTTAGAGGCATAGAAAGAACAATGGTGTATACATGAAGGAATATAGTGAAGGAGGGGAGTGTAGGGGTGGAAGTGATTAAATTATTATATATATATATATATATATATATATATATATGTATATTTTAAACAAGCACTCCACCCCCCAATTTATTTAGCAAATGAGTGTGATCTTTTTCAAAATAGCTTCCTAAGGAAGTTCTCATCACCTTTCAGCATTCCTGTTTAGAATTATCTTCAGAGCACTATGGCTTCCAGTCTAGCACTGACCACAGTGACAGGCACATGATAGGCACTCAGTAAAATGCTGAATATGTGAATCAGTTAAAAATATGCTCAGTTGTGAAGAATCTTATCGTTATGTGGATTTATTTCTCAAATCTGCCAAAAGATAGTTGGATCCAAGTCTATGAAATAAAGTGGGTTATATCAGGCTGGGCTATTCTATTTTCAGGAAAAAATATGTGATTACAGATCAAGGATGTGGATTTTCTTGGGTGGTTTGTTGAAGCAGCTCTGAAGATAATTTCTAAGAAGAATTACGGGAATGTTCTGGGCTATAACAGCACAGTTGAAACACATGTATATAATTTTCCAGAAGGATTACTTAAAAGGATCCATTTATTTGTGTATGTAAGTTCTGATCCTGAGGGTACATTCACACATCACAGGACTCCTGAAGCTGGTGGGAATATTGTAGGCTAAGCATCTTGCATTATAAAATCTGAGTAATGTGTATTTCCTTAAATGTGGAGCTCCTGAGTCTCAATTGGAAGGGGCTCCACTGGAAGTCAGGGGTGGGTGGGAGTCCAGGAGAGGAGCAGCTGTGTTACTATCATACATCCCTTGAGTTGGGCCCCTTGAAGAACTTACTTTATTTCCTTATCTTCTCTTTAGAAGATAAGGAGTTATTTGAAATTCTGGTTGCTTCAGTAAAAACAGGACTGATCAGAGGTTTCCTCTTACCTTACTTTTAACTTACTCTCTTAGAAAGTTACCTTTTCTCCACCAGCTGATAAAGAGAGAACAGGAGACATGGGGAGGGAAGGAGGAACGTGGGGGAGTGCATGCTCAAGCTGACCTGTGATCACATCTTATGCTTCACCCAAATCTTATTGGCCTTCTCTCCCTTCTCCTAAGGAGATGAGTTGTGAGCCACCCAGGGACTGGCCCTGGATACTCTAAGGTCCCTAGATCTCCTCAGTTAGTTCTTGGTTCCAGTCCTGATACCATTAAAACAATGTGCCTAAGAAATACATCTTTGACCATCATAATGGGTTTTAGGGATAAAGAAGGTAATCTGGAAGATGAAGTGGAATAAATGAAAAGCTCATTCCTGTAATTATCTTCTATTATAGCTATGTTCCATGGAATCTCCACGAGCCAGAAAGAGGCAAATTTGACTTCTCTGGGAACCTGGACCTGGAGTAAGTGCTATCACTGCTTCTGTGGCATGGCCTAAGGCTGGGAGGCAAAGAGGTGGCCCCTTGGGTTGGTCAGGAATCAAAGGGCCATCTCCATTCTGCATTGAGAACCAGAGACAGCCTGGGGTCTGGAGCCTTGTTCTCAGGACCCAAATGCTCTCCAGACATGAACCTGTTACTCTCAGGGTCTGAGTTTGCCTCCTCTGAGCTCAGACCTTTTCATTGCAGCTCAGAGGTATCAATCTTCAGTGTCTGCCCTGTTCTGTAGTGTGGTCCAGCACCTGGGCTGGGACAGGGCTTACCCATGTAGGGTAGCAAGACTGTTGGGGTCAGGTTCACTGTTAGGAACACCCCCCACCCCCCACCCCCCCACACACACCGTATCTTGTCTGATGTCCTTGGTCCTCATGCCCCCAGTAGAACTATGCAGAAGGTACTGGGCTGGGGGCAGGGGAGAACCCAGCTCGCAGGGCGTCTGAAAGCAGGGAGGGGAGGAGCCAGGTAGATCCACCACCTTGTGATGTGTGCCAGGCTCATCCCCACCCTCCCCCCCTGATGTCTTGAGAGCTGCTGACACTGACCTCCCTAGGGCCTTTGTGCTGTTGGCTGCAGAGATCGGGTTGTGGGTGATTCTGCGTCCAGGCCCCTACATCTGCAGTGAGATCGACCTCGGGGGCTTGCCCAGGTAAGCGGGGCTGTGAGGGGCTGTGGCTTGAGCTGTCCTGTGTGCTTGTGCAAAATGCTAATCACAAAGGTAGGTTTAATTTTGCTATTGAAGTATATTTTTCATTCTGTACTGAAACACCATTCAAGAATAAGTGGGACCTAAAGGGAGCCATTTTAAATGATGTTACTTTATCTTAATAAAGTATTAGAGAAACAAATTATTGTTTTTGTTTTATGTTTTATCTTAAAATTTAAGGCTTTAATGAGTTATGTTAGAATGTGTAGTCTCCACTGAGGTCAGTAGAGTGCTCTGTGGCTGGAGTAGAAATCTGGGCAGTAATCACCTGGTACCACATTCATTCCTTGTCCTCATCATTGTGATTAATTTTCAGCAAAAAGACTTTCTTGTTAATAGGGGTAATCTCTCCCATCCTCACAGTGTTCCAGGTGGTTAGATCAACTCTCTCCTATACCATGCCACCCCAAGAGGGAAGAAGGCTGGTCCTGTTTGCCTTGTGGTCTCCTTTGGGAATGGCCTCTCCCTGTAACACAGCTACTAGCCCAGGCTTTGTTTTCTCTCTTTTCTCCAGTTCCACCCAGCCCTTCCCTAGGGATCCCAGGCAGGCTCTGTCTCCATCTCCTTTGCTCTCCAGGATCACTTCTCTGTCTCTGTGCTGTTCAGCTTGGCAAGAGTGCCCTTGACAAGGCCATGCACACAGCCAGAGTGCCCTCCCCTGCACCTAGGGATTAGAAATCTGTGTATCAGTGATGTCTTCAGGCCCAGCCAGAGCTTCCAGGAGGACAGGATTTAAGTGTTAGAACAGCAGGAGCTCCAGCACTCAGCCCTTCTCCTGGGCAGCATTGTCCACTCAGGTCCTGGCATCGAGGATGGGCATGTGGGCACACCCCAGGGAGGCCCAAACAGGCAAAGACCCAGTGGTGATGAGAAGCTAGACCTGGTTTAGGTGAGATGGAGGGTGGAGGTGTCAGTCTAAAGGAAGCTGCTCTCTCCTCCTCCATTTTTACCTAACATAAATTGATAATTTTCTGACCTTGTTCAGGACTTCCAACTTAGGATGTGAAGCATTAGACCCTTTTTAAGAAAATATAAGTGTTTTACTTAGAATTTCAAGTGAGAAGGAAGAGTTCCTAACTCTGGAACAAATGATCTGGGTTCACCTGGGAAATGTGATCACAAGGGACAGGCTATGGGAAGAACTAATCTTGCTCTGCAGCTCCTCCTCTGAACTAAGCTCTGAAGAGCTGTGGAGGCTGATGCTAATGAGTCACAGGGTCAGCATGGAGAGCAGCAGATGGACGGATGGACAGGAATGAGAAGTGGATTAGCCTCTCATGACCTTCATGTCAGGCTTAGTTTTCTGGGAGACACCAGAAAGTTGCATCTGGTCCCAGTGATTCTTTAACCCTTTTGGCTTTACCCCTTTGTAATGAGATTTTAGAGTAAATGCTTCCATGCGGGGCCTTGAGTTCAGTGAGAAGCTTTTCTCACTCTGACTGGCAGCCAGACCATAGCCATAAAGCTGGAAATAAAATCCCTAGCAGCGCTGGTGTCTTTTGGTAGGGAAACAAGTGCAGAGTGCAGGTCTTGAGTTCTGGCAGTGTTTGTCCCTGAATCTGTTTGCACAATCTCCTGCCTTCCTGGCTGAGTGGAGGTGGTGGGGTGGGAATTGTCTTGCTTACCCCCAGCACTCTGAAGCCACTGCTTTTCTCCCCACCATCTCCTGCCAAGAGAAACCCACAAACAGTGCAACTAATTCGCACCCCCCTTTTATTCAAGCTGGTTACTCCAAGACTCTGGCATGAGGCTGAGAACAACTTACAAGGGCTTCACCGAAGCAGTGGACCTTTATTTTGATCACCTGATGTCCAGGGTGGTGCCACTCCAGGTAAAAGCAAGGAGACTCTTCTTGGAAGTTCAGCTATTTTCCTACTGGAAGTAAACAGTCCTAGGTTAGCTCTCAGACAAAGGGCTCCCAGTTCCTTTCAATACAGAACACATTCTTCCCCACTGCCTGAGATCTATAATTGGAGGGGTTTGCAATAATTGTCTTTTAAAAGATATATTTCAATATTGTTTTAGGTGGTTCAGTGCTGAAGAGATAGGCACAAGGGCTTACATTATTCCACACAATGTCCGATGTGATGTCTTATTCTGAAAAACCCACTGATTGGCATCCCAATAGTGGCTCAGTTCTTTGTGAAAAAGAGCATAAATGGATAGGCCCTTACCTGTAATACATGGGACTTTTTGTAGTTATAAAATTACAATTGATGACTTTTCAAGGTACATCTTTCTACTATCAAAAAGGTTCTGTATGGTGCATATTTCATTCAATAAGTGATAAAAATCAATTTTGGGAAGAAATTATCTTATTATTGCATGTAATATTTGGAAGCAATAAAAAAGCAGGAATGGGAATAATTAATAGTTTATGTAAAAATAAGAGTCATGCTGAGAAATTAGTACATTAATAAAAAATTAGTACATCAATAAAAATTGCTCTTTAGTCAATGGTTTGTAATGTTCACAGCACACATAGATCAAAGGAACTACTTGATCATCTGTAGGGCAGACAAATAAAACACTGGGTACTAAGTTAAATTTGAATTTCAGATAAACAAGGAATATGTTTTAGTATAAATATATCCTAAATGTTACATGGGACATACTTACATTAAAAATATTCATAATTTATAGGGGCGCCTGGGTGGCGCAGTCGGTTAAGCGTCCGACTTCAGCCAGGTCACGATCTCGCGGTCTGTGAGTTCGAGCCCCGCGTCAGGCTCTGGGCTGATGGCTCGGAGCCTGGAGCCTGTTTCCTATTCTGTGTCTCCCTCTCTCTCTGCCCCTCCCCCGTTCATGCTCTGTCTCTCTCTGTCCCAAAAATAAATAAAAAACGTTGAAAAAAAAAATTAAAAAAAAAATTCATAATTTATATAAAAACTTATTCATTATAAATTCACGTATAACTGGCTATCTTGTATTTTTATTTCTTAAATCTGGAAGCCCTAATAATGAAAGAAGCAACAAGCCAGGAAGTTTTTGGCCTACATTTTTATAAGGAAGATGGAATTACTGAGATGATTCAGCAGGTTGTAGTAGATTGGTGGAGGTAGAGGTTTTAGGGAAGGTGGTTTTAGGGAAGGTCATGCCAGGAGTATGGCTTAGAAGCATTCTTAAATATGGAAATGATGTACTAGACCTTTCTTTAAAAAAGCATTTTCTGAGTATAACTCAGAAATATTCATAACTCATAATTCGTAACTCATAATTATTTTATTTTTATTATGGTAATTTTGCCATAATATAAATTTTACCTAACATAAAAATTACCATTCTAACCATTTTTAAGTGGTTTTAAGTTCACTGGTATTAAGTACATTCACATTGTTGTGCAAACATTACCACCATCCATTTCCTGAACTTTTTCAGCTTTCCAAACTGAAACTCTGCATCCATTAAATATTAACTTCCTATCTCCCCTCTCCATAACCCCTGCCAACCACCATTCTACTTTCTGTTTCTATGAAATTGACCACTCTAGGTACCTCATATAAGTAGAATCCTGTAATACTTGTCCTGTTATGTCTGGCTTCTTTCATTTGTCATAATGTCTTCAATGTTCATTTGTGTTGTAGTGGGTGTCAGAATTTCCTTACTTTTTAAGACCTAATAATAATCTATTGTATCTCTGGACCACATTTTGCTCATCCATTCATTCATCAGTGGACACCTAGGTTACTTTTGTCTATTGTGAATAATGTGGCTATGCTAGTTAATCTCACTAAAGCTTTGTCAATTTTGTTAATCTTTTCAAAGAACGAACTCTTGGGCTTTTTTATTTTTCTCTATTTTTAAATCTCTTTTTATCTCTGTTCTAACCTTTGTTATTTCCTTCCTCCTTAAACCTTTAAGTTTAGCTTATTTTTCTCTTTCCTAGTTCATTAAGGTGAAAAGTTAGGTGTTGACTGAACACCTTTCTTCCTTTTTAATGTGTTTATAGATATAAATTTCCCTCTTAGCACTGCTTTTGCTTCATCCCATAACTTTATGTTGAATTTTTATTTTCATTTGACTCAAGATATATCCTGATTTTCCCATTATTTCTTCTTTGGGTTACTGGTTGTTTTTTAAGAGTGTGTTGTTTAATGTCCACATATTCATGGAATTTGAAATTTGAATTTTTCAGTGTTCTTTCTGCTGTTGGTTTCTAGTTTCATTCTACTGTGATTGGAAAATATGCTTTGAATGGTTTCAATCTTTTAAAAGTATTAAAGCTTCTGTTGTGGCCTAAAATATTATCTCTCCTGGAGAAGAATGTTCCATGTGTACTTGAGAAAAATGTGTATTGTGTCATTGGATGCAGTGTTTATATATGTGGATATGGTACATTTGGTCTATAGTGTTGTTCAAGTCCAAATCTATGTCTTTTTATTGGGGAGTTTAAACATTTACATTTAAGGAAGTTACTATTAGGGAAGCATTTATTTTGGCCATTTTGTTATTTGTTTTCTGTATGTTTTGTAGCTTTTTTTCTCCCTTATTTCCTCTATTACTACCTTCCTTTGTATTTAGTTGATTTTTCATAGTGACAAGTTTTGATTCCTTTTCATTCATTTTTGTGTATATTCTATAGATATTTTCATTGTGGTTACCATGAAGATTACAAATACTGTCCTAAAGATATGATGTTCTATTTTATATTGATGTCAACTAAACTTTAATCACACATACAATCACAACTACTCCTTTACAGCTCAACCTTGCTGTATGTTATTGATGTCACAAGTCACATATTTATATATTGTGTACTCATTAATATAGATTAATAATTATTTTCATGCATTTGTCTTTTAAATCCTGTTAAAAAATAAGAAGTAGATTTATAAACTAAAATTAGAATAATACTGGTTTTTACATTTTTAAAATATATTTACCTTTACAGGAGAACCTTGTATTTTCAAGGGACTTCAAGTCACTGTGTGGCATCTTTTCATTTCAATTTGAGGGACTCTGTGTAGCATTTCTCATAACTCAAGTCTAGTGGTATCAGATTCCCTCAACTTTTATTTGTCTGAGTATGTCTTAACTTCTTCCTCATTGTTTAAGGACAGTTTTGCTGGATACAGAATTCTCAGTTGATAGTTTTTTCCCCCTTTCAGCACTTTGAATATGTCATCCTTCTGTCACTGCCCTGCCAGATTTCTGGTGATATATCCACTGATAGTCTTATTGGGGATCCTTTGTATGTGTCAAGTTGCTTTTCTCTTGCTCCTTTCAAGAATCTCTTTTTGTCTTTGGCTTTGACGGTTTGATTGTAATGTGCCTTAGTGTCGTCTCTTGGTTAATGCTACTTGGAGTTCACCGAAGCTTCTTGGATTTGTATACCCATGTCCTTTCAAATTTGAGAGGTTTCCAGCCATTGATTTTTCAAATAATCTCTCTGCCCCTTTTCTTTCTTCTTTTTGGAATTTCCACAATGAGTATTTTTGTCTGCTTTCTGATGTTGCATAAGTCCCTCAGGTTTTGTTCCCTTTTCTTCATTCTCTCTTTTTGTTCTGTAGACTGAATAATTTCAAATGACTTGTTTTCAAGTTAGCCCATTCTTTCTTCTTCCTGTTTGAATCTGCTGTTGAACTTCTATGGTGAATTTTTTCTAGTCAGATATATTTTTCAGCTCCAGAAATCTTGTTTATTATATTTTATAGTTTCTCTATCTGTATTGATATTCTCACTTTGCTGATATAGCATTTTCCTGATTTCTTTGTCCATGTTTTTCTTTAGCTCATTGAGCATATTTATGGCGATTGTTTTAAAATCTTTGTCTATTAAGTGTGTGCATTTCTTTAGAGATTTACTTTATTCCTTTGAATGAGCTGTATTATCCTGTTTCTTTGCCTTGTGTTTTTGTTGTTGTTGAAAATTGGACATTTGAAACAACAGTCACCTCTCATAGTTTTTGCAGACTTGTGGGGAACATCTTCACTATTTGGTGGGCTCCTACACATTAAGAGAAGCATGGGGTTATGGCTCCAGATCTTCTCAGATGTTTCCTGGGTATGTGTCTAGTCTGGCCTGTGTGTGTGTGCCTTTCACCAACTCCCCTGCCTCCAATTTTCCCTGGCTGCTTTTACATGTCTTAATTTTCCAAAGAGTCTCACCCCACCTTCCTTTGTGGCCTTAGATGTTCTATCATATTCCTCTGCCTATAATCCCTTGCACAGGCATACATGAGTCTGTAGAACCTCTGAAATTTTCACATGCTGTGACCTCCACTGCCTTGTGTTGCTTTTAGCCTGAGGTCCAAACTATGCCAACATTTGCTGTCTGAGCTCCAAATCAGATGAGACAGAAACTAGTCTACTGGGCAGCCCACAGACAAGTGGGCTACAAACAAGTTCCATTTTGCTCCTTTTGTCCTGAGGGAAGGAACTGGGAATTAGATTGATCTTTTGGGATTATGCCACACTGTGCCAGGGAGGAGGTTGGGCAAGGATGAGCAAAAACACCAAAATATTTCCTATCATTTTAAACATGTGTTTTTATTCATTTGTTTAAACATTTAACTAGTTTCCAGACCAGTTAATAAAATAAAGTTATTTTATTTAGTCTGTAATTGTTTGATGTTTCCATAGGGAACCAGGGCCTGGAACTCCCTACTTTCTTGTGTCTTACTGACATCACTCTCAATTATATAATCAAATCTTTTGAGACTTTCGCTTCCAAATGGAATATTTTGCTGCTAATGGGTGAGAAGTATGATGAAATTAGATAGTACAGCTTCCACTACAAATTCAGCTTCTGATTGTTTATCTCTTTCTCCAGTACAAGCATGGAGGCCCCATCATTGCTGTGCAGGTGGAGAATGAATATGGTTCCTATAACAGAGACCCCGCCTATATGCCTTACATCAAGAAGGTAAATATCAGCTCTTTATTTCTTCATATTCGTTCCTCTGGAATGTAGTATGGGCTGTGATGTGACATGTTGGTCTAGTACTTTTCTCATATTAATACCACATTTATTAGTGAATCCTTTCACCATACTTTTATTTCAGTGAGGTCATCACTTATTTACTTTTTATTGAGTCTAATTGGGGGTTGCAGTACACACATGGGGTTGCAGTGGCTGAGAATAAAGGGATGGACTTAGTGTGAGGATTAGTGAAGTCTCCCTGTAAAGGCTGCCCTCATTCCAGCATCTAAAGCAAGGGTTCCCAGCTTCGTCTGTACATTCAATTTAAAAATCCCTATGCCCAAACCATATAGCATATCAATTAAATAAGAATCTCTGGGGTGGTCCTTAGACATCTGATTCCAACGTGTGTGTGAGTTTGAGAACCATTGATTTAATGTATGGGAGATCAGAGAAGGGCTGGGCTAGATGATACTTTAAAGAACAGGCCTATCTGGTTTCTGTTACTTAGTAGCTGAGACCTTGAGAAAAGGCCTTTATTTTTCTAAACCTCCATTTTCTCTTCTTTTAAGTGGGGATAATGAGAGAATTTGCCTCTCTGAATTGTGCATGTGTGTGAGATCACTTGGCTCAGGACTGTTCTAGGACTGTTCTCAGTAAGTAGTCAATAAATAAGACTTTGATAGATCATTGGCAGTGGTTTTAGAGGAAACATTGAGGAAATGTTAAGTGGCCTCAGGGAATCCACCTAATTAAAGCTGCTTTAGCTTTGGCCCATGACGTCAGCATCTCTTCTACTGTCATAGGCAGATTCATTTTCTGTCTGGAAATTACTTCAGTCCCTGCATGTAGGCAGAATGAGCTCAAGCACTCCTGCTTATAGGATTTCATCTACTCTTGCTCCCTTTTTGTCTCTTGCAGAAAGCCCCATGTAGGGAGCAAGGCTGTCTCCAGAAAGAGGCATTCCCAAAATCAGGAAGGGGAGAGTTCCACCCTGATAGTCAAACCCAACTGCAGACTTGATTAGACCACACCTCCAGCTTCCTCTTTGCCTTTGAATTAGCTAGAAAGATCCTAACAAGGGTGCAGGACAGGAGAGCTTCTTGCATTATAACTCTTTCCCTTGGACTATCTCTTGAATGCTGGAGCTTTTCCAGCAGGTGTTTACTGAGTCCTGAGCTGCAGAGAAGAGCTCTGCTGATGGTGTGGAGAGGAGAATGCAGTTGTTAAGGGGCTTCTCCTGCTCAGTCAACACCTCCCTGGTGTCTGGGGAAGGTACCATATGTGAGACAGATGGACAAAAAGAAGCTGCAGCACACACCCCTGTCATCCTGAGCTCTTGCTCTCAAGCAAGAGCTCCCAGCTCCCCTCCTGAGCTGCCATGCAGCTTCTTCTGGGTGTAATGGACATGTGGACACCATCAGCATAGGATGACCTTGGGTAAGTCACCTCACCTTTCTGAGCCTTAGCCTCATCATGTGTTCAATGGAGACAAGAATGCTTTCTCTAAGGCTGTTCTGGGAATGAAGTGAGATTATAGACATAAGACCCCGAACTCTGCTTGGCAGATCACTGGTCGTCAGGAAACAGTAATAGTAATTACGCCTTACAGTGTGCAGTCAATAGATTAATGGCCATGAAAAGTCAAGTGCAACTAGTACAGCTGTAAAAGATGGTTACACCCTCTCAACCCACATGATGCTATATGTATAAGGTACGAACAAAGGCAAAGCCTGTTACATATCAGCAAATGACTGGCTAGACAGTTGTGAGGTGGTAGGTCCAGGGCTTTTAATAAACATCTTATCTTACCTAATGGATTGAACTTCTGTGGCTTCTGTTGTCCCTGAGAATTAGGGCCCACTCTGCTCTTTCCTTACTTGCATCAGGTTTAGATATGAACATTATGCACCCCATGGATTATCTCTCTGCCTCACCTGCTTCCCAAAAGAATTTGGTTGAAATAAGCAATCTGATAAAAATATCTGCATGTTAAGTTATAGGAAAGTCCCCCTTGCTGGGGTTTCTAATCCAAAAGAGCCCATAGGCCCAAAGCAGAGCCTTTCAAGGTGGGCAGACTCTAGATTCAAGTCCATACTGGCTCACTTGCTGTGTATCCCTTAACACTTTATCCAACCTCTCTGAGAGTCTTCATCTGTACAGTTATTAAATGTGAGGATTGAATAGGCTAGTCTATGTAAAGTAGTTAGCAGAAGGCCTGGCGTGAATGTAAGTGTTAGCAGTTATTTGGAGTGGTAAAATGGTTATTGCATCTCAACACAGTGTGTGTTCCTTCCAGTTCTTCATTTGATTTACAACCTGCAAGGAGTGCCTCCTGTTCTACTGGGCATGTGCAGCATGTCATAGGCATGTGGCTGGGGCATGGCGGTTGAACAGAGCCCACCCTGGCCCAGTGTGAGGAAGTGATGGGCTGCTTGCTTCTGGTATCAGGAAGGCCTGACCCACTTGTAGAGCCCTGTAGTCAGCTGCTAGGTGACAGCATAGCATCTGGCCCTGCCGAGCTGCCCTCTGTTCCTAGATGGGAACAGGGCACCAGCCAGACCTGACACCTTGCCAGATCTGGGGCAGCCAAGAGATGTCAGAGTCTGACAGCCCTGCCCCTGCCTCAGCTGGACTTCAGCTGATAGGAGCTTTGTTGAACATGGTGGGCACAGACAGGAGGGTTTCTGTCCATTTTCTGTGGAGAGGTAAATGCTTTATTTTGAATCTTTCCCTCTTTCTTTTCTGGCTGCCACCTTCCCAGCTGTGTGACATGGCAGGAGCTCTGAGGAGTGAATATTGACTTGTCTTCTTCCCCCCCATAGGCCTTGGAAGACCGGGGTATTGTGGAATTGCTCTTGACTTCAGACAACAAGGATGGCCTGCAAAAGGGAGTCATGGATGGAGGTGCCTACCTGGAGGCTGTGCAGGGATAGGGTGGGGGATCAGCACCCTGGCCTCACTGTGCACGCCCCCCTCCCCAAATGGCCTGAGCCACAAGTGGAGTTTCTCTGCTATCTGTGCTTCTCCTGTTTGCATGGCACTGGGCCCGAAGCTCTGGGCCTCAGAGGGTTGGAGGATCCATGTCACATGGATCTCTCTGGTCTCCCACTTCTGCTGAGCACTTACTCAGGACACTAACAGTGTTCTGCAGACTACAAGCTGGAAATGGTGAGTTGGTCATACTGGAAAGTCTCTGCATGTCTGCAGAGAGGGTGTCCTGCGAGGATGGCTTACTCAAACCCTGCCAAAATCGTGGAGATGGCTGACCACTGCCCAGGGGGTATGTAGCCCCTGCTGTGACAGCAACTGGCTGAGCAGCAAGTGTAGATGACCATGGTGGCTCTCCATCCAGCAGCATCCATCTCCCTGACTCTAACCTCTCTTCCTGTTACTGTAGATGTGCTGGCCCAGCTCCACCCTTGTGCACCAAGCCCTTTCTCCCTCAGCTACTCAAGGGCATTGCTCCAGCAGCTCTCTGCTTCTGCCCTCAGTCATCAGATTTTCTCTTTCTGTTTGATTATTCCCATCTGCATATCAACATGTTCTTTCTCTCTTCTTTATTTTTTAAAATTTATGTATTTATTTTGAAGAGCGAGAGAGAGAGAGAGAGAGAGAGCACCTTTGCCCATGGGACGGGCAGAGAGAAAGGAGAGGGAGAATCCCAAGCAGGCTCCATGCTCTCAGCAGGGAGCCTGATGTGGGGCTCAAACTCATGAACCCCAGATCATGACCTGAGCCAAAAGCAAGAGTCAGATGCTTAACCAACAGAGTCACCTAGGCACCCCTATTTCTGTCTTCTAAAAGAAATCTCTTGACTCATTTTCCCATCCAAAGCCTGTTGTGTTTCTCTGCTCCCCTTTCAAGAGCTCTCCCCATGTCCATGCTCACTGGCCCCCCAGGCCCTTTCCCCTCCTCTTTCTTAAACCATGGGAACCACATTACCACCCTCACCATTCCACTGCCGCTGCTCTTTTTGAGATCGCCAGTGACCTCATGTTATAAATTTAAGCGTTCATCCTCATTGCCTCTGACTTCTCTGATTTTACTTATCAGCAGCCATCAATCTCTTCCCCTTGAAATGTTTTCCACCCTTGGTGTCTGAGACCCAATTTCCTACTTTTTTCTCTGAACTCACAGGCTGCTCCTTCTTGGTATCTTCTGCTGGTCACATGTCTGTCTCCAAATTCTGATGTTTAAATTCTTTGCTTCTCACCCTTTGGAATGAATTATCTTCTCCATACACTCAGTGTCCTGGTGGTGTCATCCAGGTGACTTTAAATCTGATCTGTGTGTTGATAACTGTGAGATGCTCGTCTCTGTCAGCAACCTTCCCTGAACTCCTGCCTCACGTGTGCATCTGCATACTGGGCACAGCGCCCAGGAAGGCTGCAGGTCTCAGTGGAACCAGCAGAGAACTGAACTTGTCTGTTTCCCTCCCAGAGTCGGCCCCACTTTTTAGTCTTCTTATTCTCAGTAAATTGCATCTCCATTTCCCCTAGTTGCCCTGGCCCTAAACTTTGTAGGCACTCTCAGACCTCTCCTTCTGTGTGCCTGACATACAGCCATCAGCAAATTCTTTTTATCTTTATCTTCAAATTTATCCAGATTCAAGTTTTAGCATCTGAACTGTTACCATTGTTCTCATATGCATTATTGCCACAGCACTGAACTGATGTTCCTTTTTATTGTTGACTCCTGCACAACTTTTTCTGAACATAGTATTTGAAAATGTCATTTGGATCACCTCATGCCTCACCTGAACTTCAGGTACATTCTGCCTTGCTGACAGTGAAGCACAAGCTATGAGAAAAACCTCCAGGGGCATCCTTTGACCTGTGACCTCTGTGACCTGGCCAGGTGTCTCCTGCTCCACCCTCCTGGCCTCCTACCTGTTCTTGGAACATACTGGACACCTCCAGCCTTCATGCAGATACCTGCATAGCTATTCCATTTCCTCCCGTTTTTCTCGGAGATCACCTCCAAGTGAGGTTTCCTCCAAACACCCAAGCTCCTCCTGGAGCTCCCCCGGCTCTTTGGGCCTGCTTTATTTGGCCTTCTAACATTCTGGGTAGTTTGTTTTATTTACCTGTCTCACTGCAGTGCTAAGTTCAGTCTTGTTAGGCTGTACTCCTGTGCCTGGACACGGTTCGGTTCATGCTCTGCATAGATGATGGTGGTTGAAGGGCCTCTTATGAGCTGCCTGGTGCTTCCTGCGGGCTCCCACAATCGGCTTGCTCCTGCTGCAGTCCATGTCCCTTTCCAGTTCCTTCTTCGTCGCCCTCCCCTCCACTAGACTGAACAGATAGGGCCTTTCATCTTCGCAGCCCTAGGCCAGCGCCGGCCAGCAGGGGGCCCCCAGGGCGTGACTGCTGGATGAATGAACAGAAGGCCCTTTCCCTAGACTATTGAGTTCCCCAAGGACCAGCAGCGATTCCCGCCATTTCCACGCGGTGGCACTGTCTCCTGTGACTACTTCCAAGGCCTCCGCTGGCCCGTGCCATTCGGTGGGGCCTAGGAGGAGCTGTGGCCAGTGCTGGGAAGGCAAGGCCCTTTGAAGGCTGGTGTATATTTTTAGCGTGTCGGCAGTGTGCTGAGCAAGGCCTCTGGTGCATTAGGGAGTCTCCGAGGCAGGTTGCTGGACACCATACCCTCTCTACGGCGCGCTCCTCCCCTCGCCCGCCCGCCAGGCCCCTTCTCCAGGCTATGCCCCCTCCATGCTCCTCCCCACGCCCCGCTTCGGCCCCTCCTTGCCTCTCCCTGCCAACTCGGGCGCCGCCCCCGCGGTGCCCTTCTCTGCCTCACCCTGGCTCCGCCCCCGCCGTGCCCCTCCCGGCCCCACCCCCTTGGCCCCGCCCCCTCCGTGCCGCTCTGTGCCCCGGCCCCGCCCTCGGCGTGCCTTTCCTGCCCCAACCCCGGCTCCGCCCCCGCCAAGCCCCTCCTGGTGCCTTCTAACTCCCTGACCTCCAGAGCCGTGCTTGCTGACCAGAAAGACTTTTTTCAGTTAGTTAAAAATGTAATTAAAGTAAGACATTCACAAGGTGTAAAAATAAAGCCACAGAAGTGCGGCTTCCTCCTCCACTCCCCATACGAGACCTGGGCCCGCAGCGTTCCTGGCGGTGTGGCTACGTCATAATTCTGGTTGGTTTCTTGGTGCCTGCATTACCACGTGGAAATGCCCTTCCCACCCGCTACGGTGCGAGCCATATTCTGGGCAGTATTTGTGAACTGGCTGACTTTCGGTTGCTTGGTTTTCACTTTCGGTGTAATTATCCTGTTTATTCTCTTTTCCTTTCAATTTTTTAAATCTCCCCCCTTTCACTTTTATTTATTGTTTTTTTGTTTTTTTTTTTAATTTAAGTTGACGCACACATAGTTGACACACAATATTACATTAGTTTTAGGTGTCCCCCCCCCTTTCTCTTTTAAACAAACCTTTACCAAAGATCTTCCAAATTTCTGTCACACTGTGTTTCAAACATCTGTATATATCAGATTCTGTGTCAAGTCCGATGGGTCTGAGACCCCACTGCCCCTGACCTGATGGAGCTCTACCTGAGGCCGACCTCTGGTTCTCTCTGGAACTGTGAAGGCACTGTTCCCTGATTTTCTAGCGCCCGCTGTCACTGCTGAAATACAGGCACATTCTGTTTCCTGATCTTTTTATATATTCTCTGTGTGTATTTTTTCCTTCCCATTTCTACAAAACTACAGGATTTTCCTTTATCCTTGGTATTCTGGTATTTCACAATGATGTTCTTTGGTGTGAGATTCTTTTCCTTTTGTGGCACTTTTGTGAGTCGTTTGAATTGAAACAGTTGTGGTTGTTGTCAGTGGGACAACTAGTCAGTGCTTTCTTTCTTTCTTTTTTTTTTTTTTTGATATGTTTTCCCTCTTTTTTCTGATCTTTTGGTCACTCCTGTTATTTGTAGATTGGGCTTTTATATCGATGATCTAAGTTGCTTGTCTTTTTGATTGATCTCTGCCCTTTATAAATTGTAACTTCTTTTTTATTTTTTTATTTTTTTTTTATTTTTTAATATATGAAATTTACTGTCAAATTGGTTTCCATACAACACCCAGTGCTCATCCCAAAAGGTGCCCTCCAGAATACCCATCACCCACCCTGCCCTCCCTCCCACCCTGCCCTCCCTCCCACCCCCCATCAACCCTCAGTTTGTTCTCAGTTTTTAACAGTCTCTTATGCTTTGGCTCTCTCCCACTCTAACCTCTTTTTTTTTTTTGATCTCTGCCCTTTAGTTCCATGTTCTGGATGACTTCCTCAATTTCTGTCCTGTAATCTTTCTCTTATTTCCTGGATTTTATTTTCTTGAATATATTTCTTTTCTCAGGGCATACTTTTTTTTTTTTTTAACATTTATTTATTATCGAGAGACAGAGAGACACAAGCATGAGCAGGGGAGGGGTAGAGAGAGGGGGAGACACAGAATCTGAAGTAGGCTCCAGGCTCTGAGCTGTCAGCACAGAGCCCGACGCGGGGCTCGAACTCACAAACTGTGAGATCATGACTTGAGCCAAAGTGGGTTGCTCAACCGAGCCACCCAGATGCCCCCAAGGACATACTTTTTAAATGAACAGTATCTTTCTTACCTTGCTTTGAGGATGTGCTACTTTTTTTTTTTTTTTTTTTTAATACTTAACAGTTCTGCTCAATCTTCCACGAGGGGATTTTTCTCAATTGTTTGGCTCTTGTCTGAGCAGTTGAAGGAGGAGGCACTGAACAGCCACATGGCAATGAGTGCCAGGAGAGGCTGGGGCAGGGGTTGGGTTGGGGTGTGCTATTTAAAGGATGGAAGCCTTTAAATGTCAGTGTTTGGAGATAATCTCTTTAGTGCTTTTAAGTGTTTCCAGAGAAGAATCCTTTGATCTGTTGCTGGAGTCAGGCAGGAGGAATGGGCAGGAATCCCCTGACTGAGATGGCCCTTATGCCCCACTGCAAACCTCTCCACACTCTGCTGCACAGATCCCTCCAAGCCTGGAGACACTCGGGCTCAGCTTTTCCAGAGAGTGTGGTCCCTGGGGTTGGGCACCAGTGGGGAAGAGGCTGGGGAAGAGGCTTGAGGGGTGTGTAAGGCAGGGGACAGAGATGTCCTCCGGCTGCATGGTGTCTGGGACGTCAGGTAAGTCCTTAGGCTGGAAGTGGGGAGTGGTCGAAACTTCTTCCACTCTCCTAGGCCATTTACTGACCCGCTGCCCTTTGCAGTCTTCTGAGATTTTCTTGAAACTTCCTCTCGGCTTTGTCTTCTCTTCAGGTCTTGTTTTTTACAAACTTCCACTTTTGCATTCCTTCATTTTTATTTTAGTGGAGTGTGAGGAAGGCTAGCAATAGTTGTTGTGTTCAATTAGCCATGCTAATCCTGTTCACTTCTGAGATTTTTGCCTGCTCAGTTTCAGACGGGCTTCTTGTCTTCAAGGTTTCTCCTTTACGTGAGGAGGGGTCTCGATATAGAGTCTTTTATCCAGTAGATTGCTGGAGGATGGTGACATCCAAGGACAATGGGTCAGTGTCAGATGGGCCTGGGATTGTAGCCCTAGTCCGCTGCTCACCAATTGTGTGACCTTGAAGCAAATGTTTTAATCTCTTAGAGCCTCAGCTATTGTTTATTTTTAATCGCTGGTAATCAGTGGCTTATGTCCAACAGGACAGTGTCAGGGTGGCCAGCTTGGCAGGCTGGCCCAGTCTCTGTCATGTATTCCCAGACCCACTGGAGCTAAGACCAAGCCCAGTGCCTCTGAGTCCTACTGTCTAGGTGGACAACAGGCAGGCAAGGAGCCTCAGAGCCAAGTTCTGCAGCTGGCGTAGGCCAAAGGGTCCATGGCCACAAGCCAAATGTAGCACATCTTTCTCCAGCATACCTTTCACTGGTGCCATTTATTATTATTTTTAAATGTTTATTTGTTTGTAGAGAGAATGCCAAGCAGGCTCTGAGCTGTCATTGCAGAGCCCGATGCAGGGCTCGAACACGTGAACCATGAGATCATGACCTGAGCCAAAATCAAGAGTTGGACGCTTAACCAACGAAGTCACCCAAGCATCCCTCACTGGTGCCATTTAAAATATAATTTTAAATTATAGAATGGACACATTATGGAATGGAATACAAAATTAGTCCTCATCTAAGGAATAAAAGAGGAGTTTTCATTTAGGTCATCACCTTGCACTAGATACTTGAGGTGCAAAATAAACATGAGACTCTCGGCTCCTCCAAAAGAATAACTAACAGAAATGCACACTCTCATTGTAAAAATTACATTAATCAAGAACAGATGCCTCGTGAGTGACTGCCCTGTAAGCTCTGTGCTGAGCGGTAGAGTTTCCAAGATGAATAAGATAAATCTCCTGACATCACAGGAACTTAACTCTAATTGGAGGTGGGAAACAATGTCAAGATTAGTTAATTTATTTTGCTGATGAATTGGGAAAGGTCTTGGTTAATTCAGAATGTCTCCCTGGCTTTAAGACAATCTTTTCTCTTTTCTGCTTGCCTTTCACAGTGCTGGCCACCATCAACTTGCAGTCACAGCATGAGTTGCAGTTATTAACCAACTTTCTCTTAAGTGTCCAGGTAAGTCTGGCCCAGGAGCAGCTGCCTGCTCTGCTTGGCATGAGTGTAGGAAGTCTTAGAGTCAAGTAGAACCTCTGTCAGGAAGTGTGCGGTGTTTTGGGGTACCTGCAGCTATGCCCAGGGCTCTGGGACAGGGGAAGAAGGACTCAGGACTCTCTCAGCCTTTCATCTCACAGACATCCTGTTGCACTGTGGCTCCTAACCCCTGTTGTCCCCATGTTGCCACACCCCCAGTCAGAATAGCAGTGTAGAAGTGGAGAAGTTTCTCTGAATTGTTGCTGTATAGACTGATGCATGAATGTGGTTTCCTGCCTCTTGAGAAAGGGGCCCTTTTTGGAGCTCTAGGCTCAGTTTGCTCATAGAAGCTCTGGACTAGAATTTTGTGGACTCCACAAAAATGCTTTCCTGTCCTGTACTGTGTGTCTGACCTTAACCTGTAGGTTTCTAGGCCTAGAAAGATTATTTCATCAGCAGGATGGGAGGCCTGAGCCATTCCAGGTCAGAGAAGAAAAGAGTTTCTAACTATAAGTCCACATCTCTTAAGTTGATGGGAATTTACAGTTAAATCCTATTCTGATTGATTTCTCTTCTCTAGAATTCATGTGCCTGTCTTTCCTAAGGAGGCAGATGGAATCTGGCCATGGCCCATTCATAGAGCTGAGGCCCCATCTCTCACCATGTCTTACTGAAGGGTGTGAATGCTCCAAATTGTCACCACCTATTAGATGTAGGCATTGATCCCAGGCCTAGTGTGGAGCTGTTGGAGTGTTCATATCACTCGTGAATAGGTGCCCACAGAGATGGTAGGGCTGTTCTCCATCTCACCTGTTTGTTTGGTAGAGCAGAAGTAGCATTCGAAGGCACATCCATCTGAAGTCACCATGGAAGTGTGAAGCCGTGGAAGATGAGGGCTGCCCATGTGTATGATGTGGCTACTACTTGAGTTTAGAGGGACAAAAGGAATGAGAAGAGATGGGGCAGGATGGGAACTGACCCCAGGGAGATTTTGTTAGGCTGATCAGGGGAGAGACAGTAGGTCTGGGTGGGCCTGGGTCCAGACCCTTTCTCCTTTCCTTCCTTCCTCCAGTGTTCACTGAGTGTCTGCTCTGCATGTAGAGTGTGGCTAGGCCCTCTTGCCCTGAAGTAACTAAGATAGTAGGGTCTGTGTCCTCATGGGTTTGTGACCTACCTGTGGAAATATGTGTCCAATAAACAGTTCCCCAGAAACTGAGTAGGATTGTGCTTGAGTGCTGTCCAAGGCAGGTATAGCATTTTGTGAGCTTCCCCTCTGCCCACTCTGTAGTGTGATCCCTCTGTGCTTCTCTTTCCTCTTCTGTGAAGTGTGAATGATGGTAGTATCTTCTCATAGGGTTGAGGAGCAAATAAGGTAATATTTGGAAAGCACCTGGGATAGCAAGGCTTCATGTTGGCTCCTTTATAGTCATCCTTAGAGAGGGGCCCCACACCTGTGCACCCAGGCCAAGTCATCCTGCTGACAGACTGGTACTGCCAATGGCCTTTCTGTCTGCAGTTCAGGGATGTCTGTTTTGCTCAAGGAAGAGGACTTAGATCAAAGTCTGCTTTGAATACTCAAACAGGATAGTTCCAGCTCTGCTTACTTTGGGATGTCAAAACCTTGCTGGGTCCTCATGTCCATGTCCAGTGATGGTTTCTTGAGCTCTTCCCAAGTGCTAGGCATCATGTGCTGAAGGCTGTACATGTAATATCTCATTTAATTCTCCCAGTAACCAGGTGAGCTGTCTCCTCATTTTACAGTTAAGGGCACAGATTTATAGAACAAATAGAGCACCCAGTAAGTGACTGGTGAGGGAGTATAGCACAGTTGACTGAGGCAGAGTTCTAGCTCTTCACCACATGTGTGGGGCAGTGACCTGGGCCACTGGTAGATACCCCCATATCTTGGCCCTGGCACCCTCAAGTTGGGAAATCCCTTCCTGGCACTGGAGACTATTGACATATGACACTTGGAATCTACTTCTCCCTTAGTGACTTAAACATGGTATAGTGTATCCCCTTCTTGGGAGGGAGACAGCTGTAAAGACAACCAAACCACCAGTCTTGCTAAAAAGAATTGTTGTGACTACTTTGACCTTTACTCTGGTGGGGTTGATATCTTCTACTCATAAGATAATAAATCTACCCCATCACTCTGGACCAGATTTTGTTGCTCTGTATGTGTTGTCCTCTAAATGTAAGGCCATCACTAACAGAGAAAGTACTTGATAAATGAGGATGAATGAGGAAGGATCTCTAGTAGGAAACCTGAAACAGCAGCAAATTAGTCCTTACACCTCCCTCAGATGCTCTGGTTCTTCTGAAAACATGGCAGAATAAAGCATGGCTCTGGGAATGATTTCTGCTTCCTGGGGACAATCCCATGCGAAAGTCGTACTCTGAGGTAATATTAAAGACTTAATTGTTATTGAACATCCTAGCCAAGGTGTGAAGCCAATTATTGTGGCTGCAGCGCCTGAACTGTGAATAAGTGTGCTATATAGTGCTCTGATTTTCTTGTCCAGTTTTGCACTTTTGTTTAAGCTAGATCTCAAGAAAGGGCCCACTCTATAGCTCTCTGACTCTTCCAGCACCTGAGGGGTCTACATCCTCGGCGTGCCCTTCAGAAATGGAATTATCCTGATATAACATTCTCCTTCCCCAAGAGAGGATAGGCAAAGGTTGGCTTGGCCCGGAAAGCAAACCAATGTAGGAAAAGACTCTCGGAGCACATGCTGAATTCTAATGCAGACTAACATTGAACACACATTTCTGTGTTTTCTCACTAGCACCATATGCAACATTAAAACCACATTAAGGCAGCAGGGTCTCCTGCATCAACTGTGTTAGTTCGTTCCACTTTCCACCTGAAGTGTGGAGGCCCCATGTGGAGATTCAGCTGGTGCTCGTGCATTTGGTCCTCACCTGTGCTCTGCTTTTGATAGACCTTAAGTCAAGGAGTGTGTGGCCAGGGATGAGTTGGGAGGGTCGAGGGGCTGGGATTTCCCTGAAGGAAGAGCTCTCCTCTGCCTCTTTTGGCCAGCTAACTTCTCATTTTGTGGTGTCCAGAGGGTTCAGCCCAAGATGGTGATGGAGTACTGGACAGGGTGGTTTGACTCGTGGGGAGGCCCACACAACATCCTGGATTCTTCTGGTGAGTGCTTTACGGTACCTATATCCACCATGTGTATTGACCTACAAAGTAAAAATCAGTTCCAAATAACCTGCTAATTGATGTAAATAAGCTGTAGGGTGCAAGGCTCCTGGGATTATCTGCATGTAATAGTCAGATCTTGATAGTCCAGAGTCATTTGTCTTGACATTTAAAGAGAATGGTAGGACTTTTAACAGTACTTTATCATGTTTATGTATTAGATAAATAACGTGTGCCTATTGCAAACATCCTGCAAATACAGAAAATGTAGAAAGAAGAAATAAAAATCCCAGAGCCCAGAGAAAACACATGCAGTTGACTGTTGAACAATGTGCAGGTTAAGGGTGCTGACCCCCTGCACAGTTGAAATCTGGGTATAACTTTTGACTCACCCCAAATATAACTAATAGCCTGCTATTGACCAAAAACCTACTGATACCATGAACAATTGATTAACACATATTTTGTACATGGTATGTATCATATACTGTATTACTACAACAAAGCAAGCTAGAGGGAACACAATGCTATTAAGAAAATCATATGGAAGAGAGAATACAGCACTGCACTATAAAAAAGTGTACATAAGTGGAGCTGCACAGCTCAAACCCATGTTGTTCAAGGGTCAGCTGTAGAGTGTGCTAGCAGTTTGCTATCTCTGTCTGCAGCCGTGTACGCACACACAGATAGAGATATGGACACATACAGTCACATCTGCTCTGTGTTACCTGCTTGTGCCAATGACTGACACAAATGGAGAGCCTTCCACACTATTAGAGAGTCCATCACTGTTTTAAAGGATGAAAAGAACCCTGTGGTGTTGGTGATTAAAACACGATTTATTTAGCCATTCTCTTATTGATGAACACTTAGGTTGCTTCCAGTGGTTTTCGTTTTTTTAAATTTATTTTTAATTAATTTATTTTTTTTTAGAGATCAGGGAGAGAGAGAGAGAGAGGGAGAGTGAGAGAATCTTAAGCAGGTTCCAATGCTCTGCGCAGGGCCCCTGATGAAGGACTTGATCTCATGACCCCAGGAGCATGACCTGAGCCAAATTCAAGAGTTGGATGCTCAACTCCTGAGCTCAACACCTAAGTCACCCAGGCACCCCCCAGTGGTTTTTGTTAATTGAACACCATTGCAGCGAACATTCTTGAACATCCAGTTTTGCATACCTGGCATATTATTTTTCCTAGCTTAAGTTCCTAGCAATAGAATTGCTACATGAATGAAGTTTCAGTATACATTTCGGTATACATGTACTCTGGCAAGATGTTAGCAATTCTTACTATTATTAAGCAAGAATACTTATTTCCCACAGAGTCATCAATACTGAGTTTTAAAAAAAAAATTAATATTTTCCAATATGATTTCCAATACGTGTGTGTGTGTGTGTGTGTATAAAAGTACTTGATATTTCTCCTTTGATGTTGTTTTCACACTTATTTTCTCATAGAGGTGGGATTGGGGAGGTGATCAGAATTAAACATCTCCAATTATGAGTCCAGTCTTTTGCATCTTTCCAAGTGTGAGTAATGGTTGAGAAGGGTGGAGGTAGCCCAAGCAGCACACTGTTCTGATCGTAGTCATCAGGGACATGGTGGAACCAACAGCTGGAAGGCTGCAGCTTGGGGGCTGTGGTGCTGGCCCATTTCTCTTCATGCCCTTCATGTTCTGTGATTGCGGTTCTAGTGGAAGCTGAAGGGCAGAGCTATGGAGTTGAATTTGATGGGGTTGGGGAATCAGAAAAGCTGAGAGGCTTGTCCCAATCTCTGACTTGCTCTGCACATCCCCTCTCTCCCCTCCTGCTGCAGAGGTTTTAAAAACAGTGTCTGCCATTCTCGATGCTGGCTCCTCCATCAACCTCTACATGTTCCATGGAGGCACCAACTTTGGCTTCATAAATGGAGCCATGCATTTTCATGACTATAAGTCTGATGTCACCAGCTATGGTAAGTAATCCCCAACACTGGCCTTCCCTGGAACATGCCACATTTGCATGTCTGGGGCTTTTTATGGAGAATCATTTAGGGGCAGCATCTGGCACCTTTAATGCATTCGGCTCCAGAGTGCCTGGGGAAGGGATAGTTTTGTCTGGATTGTCACTTTTAAATTTCTAGAGCAGTAGGAGATGGAAGCCCATGGACATGCCTGTGAGCCTTTGGAAATGAGAGGCACAGGCAGGGTGAAGGCAGATTCTTCAATGAGGGCAGCCTCTTTAGGCCCTTGAGATGTGTGACCTCTGATTCCCTTTAGGTTGAGAGTCCACAGAAGGTAGGCAAGATGCAGGAAATTGAGGGTCATGCTATGGCCATGGCACTTTTGGTGTCACTTTATAGTATTTAGTATTTATTGTATTCTGACTGATGGCTCACACCAAAAGTGTTTTGCCTCCCAGATTACTGAGAAAAAGACCCTGCCTCTATACTCCAGCTTCTCCTTTCTCTTTTTTTCTGCTGTGGACGCTGTCCTGTGATACAGGTGACAAGTGACAGTGTCCTGGTGTCTTGCAGACTACGATGCTGTGCTGACAGAGGCGGGGGATTACACAGCTAAATACTTCAAGCTCCGAAGTTTCTTTGGCTCCATCTCAGGTACCTGGCAGTCAGCAGACTTGAGCACCAATTTGGGCCCTTACTTGTGCTCTGAGACCCCTAAAGAGTTACTTCTTCACTATCCCACCTAAACCCCAGTTGACCTATGTGCAAGAATGTCCCTAGACAAGGACAGGCAAGTTTGAGAAACTGTTTTCATCATAGTTTGTGTGCTTGCAGCTTCATCTTTTCTCTGGGCGGTAAGACTCCTGAGGGTATGAGAAAGTCCCCTGCACCCCCGCCCCCACATTACCTTCCCAGTGGGAATCAGGCAGTCTAAGACTGTTTACATCTTGGCTCCAGAATAAAGGATCACACTGGGCTGTGGACAAGAGCCAGTGGCTAGGGAGGCTGGAGGAGGCAATGACTTTTTGGGATGGCCCTCTTGTCTGTGTTGCAGGTGTTCCTCTCCCTCCCCAGCCTGACCTTCTTCCCAAGATTGCCTATGAGCCCTTGAGCCTGAATTTTTACCTGTCACTGTGGGACGCCCTGCAGTACATGGAGGAGGTGAGTGCGGCAGGGTAGAGAAGCCAGGGCAGTTGCTAAGTGGGCAAGCAGGGCTGTGGAGGGGTAAAAAATGCTTGATAGCTTTGAGGTCTGTTTTATGACGTTAGAGCTCAGAGTTAAGAGAACAGACTTTTGCTAGGGTATGAAGTGGGAAGGAACAAAAAGAACTTGAAGAAAAACTGGGTAACACAGTAGGAAGTCTTTTTCTCCAGCCTGGGTGGACAGAGAGGAGGTGAGGAGGCCTGTGAGTGGGCTCTATCCCTCTCTGAGAATAGGGTGCACCCTGGAGCTGACTCAGGGGGGTGCTGTGATGCAGAAATGGTGGCGGTTTGAAAGGCCACAGGTCTGATACATTGCTGGGCTTCATTCCATTGCCTTCACACGCACACCCATGACCCTGGATAGTCATGGGTTAATGTGATAAGTCAAAATCAGAACTTTGGAGGTTGGAGAACCAGTTGGCAGGACTGGCTCCCCATGTTTGTGTAATGAGAAGTCAAACTAGTAGAAAAGGCTAGAGGGCCCCTTGCCCCACCGCCAGCCCCAGGTAGGATCTGTCTGCTACTCCACACTCCCCGAGAAGACTCAGGATGAAATTTGTGCCTCTTTTCTCCTCTGCCTAGTCTGCATTTTTCCCGACTCTTCTCTCTACAGCCAGTCAATTCTGAAAAACCAGTCAATATGGAGAACCTGCCAATAAACAATGGAAATGGACAGTCATTTGGGTACACTCTGTATGAGACTACCATTGCTTCATCAGGTGTCCTTAGTGGTCTTGTCCGTGACCGGGGACAGGTAGGAATGTCTTCTCTTAATTCCTGTGACCTTGTAGTCATCCAGCCCTACCATATACATCTGACTCTCTCTCCTGAGTCCTCATGTATCTGCCTGGTACCAGTGTGTAGAAATGGCCCATCATTGTCTTTTTCAACTACAATCATGGGCTAATGCCCATTTTTCCTCCTATGCCTGGCTAACACCCATATTCACCACACACACATAATATTACCCCTTTCTTTGCTTAGCAGAAATTCCTCTTATGCCACTCTCCTGTGGACCCATGGATGCTTTCTGTCTGTTCCTTTGGCAGGTATTTGTGAACACAGTGTCTATAGGATTCTTGGACTATGAAAAGAAGAAGATCGTTATTCCCTTGATCCAGGTTTGTTATTCTGGGGAGCTGGGTAATGGCTAGCACCAGCTGCTTCCTGAATAGGTTTGGTGGGAGTCAAAGAGGAAGACCTAGAAGATGGGAGCCTTCTTAATCACAGAGCTGCTGATGGAAGAAGGGAAGAGCATTGGTATCTGATCAGTGGGTACTTTTTCACCCCCATCCTCAGAGTTCAGGGAATAATTGGGGTTCCACAAAGAAATCTTATGGCTGGGTAATCAGGCAGTCATCATCAACCACTATGTTCCTGGCAGGGTTACACCAGGCTGAGGATCTTGGTGGAGAATCGTGGGCGAGTCAACTACGGGGATAATATTGATGACCAGCGCAAAGGTGGGTCATAGCATGTGCTAAGAGCTTCTAGTGCTTAGCAGTGCCTGGCTATATTTTCTTCATACCAGCATGCCAGCAGTTCATGGAGGCTGACTCTCATGAGGTAGAGTCATTGTAGCCCATTGTAGCCCATTGGAGGGAGCCCATTGTGGAAACCCATTGAAGGCAGGTGGGTCATGGAGGCCCATTGGAAGGAAGAGGTTTGTAGAGGCCTATTGGAGACAGGTGGGTTGCAGAGGGCCATTGGAGGGAGCTGAGTCATGGAGGCCCACTGGAGGGAGGTGGATGTGGGCCTGAAAGTCCCACCTGGGTTCTGACCTCTTTCCTATGCATGTTGTCCACATGTCCATGGTGAACACACAGGAAACACTGAGCCAGCCTTTCCACATCTCTCTGGGCTGCAGTCTGCTTTATCAGGGGATAATCTGCTTGGGGTGGGGTGGGGGTGGTGAGACTTAAGGAAGGGGATCCCCAGAAATTGAAAAATGGCACAGGACCCTTGCCTTCTTGGATCTTCACACTCAATTTCTTTTCTTGATCCACCTTGGAAATCCATTGATGATCTCATTTGTGGTGGGGAGGAGGAGTTAGTACATACAGTAAACAAATGCTCTTGATGGTATGCTCCCCTAGGAATATTTTACCAATTCATGTTATTTTTCCTGGGTTATTTGTTTGTTTGTTTGTTTTTTGAAAGAGGCTGAGAGAGGTGGGGGAGGGGCAGAGGGAGAGAGAGAATCCCAAGCAGGCTCCATGCCTGGCATGGAACCTGACGTGGGCTTGATCTCATGACTGTCAGATCATGACCTGAGCCGAAATCAAGAGTCAGATTCTCAGCAAACTGAGCCACCCAGATGCCTCTATTCTTCCTGGTATTCTAAACCTTCTATGCTTAAATGTGCCTCTTCCTTTTCATCTGTCAAAATGTGGGTGGTTTCATGTAAGTTGTGACATAAGAATTCAGACAAATAAATCCTACTACTGTAAGGGACACTGGTGACCTCCCAACTCTCATGGGTGTTTGCCTTTGTAATGAGGAAGTTTGTGCATCCCTTCCCTGCCTGCCAGGGAAGCACTGTGGCCCAGCCATTGGGGGCTTCTTGGGTCCTGGGGATTGGCCCTCTCTGGATAGGCCTCTGGATAGGACAATGCTTCTAGCATTGTCCAGGCTTACCTTCCTTTTCCCCTAAGCAATCCCCCCGGTGTTACTCTCTGGATCTCAGCTTGTTCCTCCAAGGAGCTCCATCTCCAGGCCCATCTTCACTTCCTTTGCTCTCCTGGGGGCAGGAAGGGATTGCCAGCATGACCCTGTTCCCAGTCTTTGCCTCCCAGGTCCCTGATTAAGATGTGCCTTGGACTCTCACTGTGGAGTTCTTACCCCTGGAGCAGTTCAGTGTTTTTAAGTCATAGACCTACCCCCACATACACCTGTACCTGCAATTTAAGAGTCCACAGGCTCCATGGAACCTGTTTACAGTCCCTAGCCTATTCACAATCCCTCTTCAGAAACTCAGCAGCTCCATGATTATGAGGACCTTGGAAGCTGCTCCAGGACCAACATCAATGGCATCTCCCCCAGGCACTAGTTAATCACTATGCAAAAGTGTGCATGGGCCCTCAGACTCAGATGCCCAAATCATATTGCCATCTGTTCACAATTCAAATACTTAAACAATATATCCTTAATCCTAGGCCATATAGAAGATTTCTGGCTGAGTTATTAGGTCTGTTTAGTTTGGGACACCACTGAATCTGACCTTGAAGCTAAGTTAGAACTGTTGTGACCTCTTGATCATTTGCCCACTGGGCTTCATTTTATTGTGTTGGAATTCTCATACCCAAAAGAGAGTTTCCCCTTCAGAGAGAGACCAGAGACTGTTCTCACCCTATGACATTCTCAGCTCTGTCATTGCCCTTAGATGTACTCTTCCATGCAAGTCCCAGAGAAGGCCTGGCAAATATTGCTATTACTCACTCTTCTCTCCTTTGGGATTTCTAGAGGAGGTTTTATACCACGTGAAGAGCTCTGTAGTATATACTGTAGGGAGTATATACTTCTGGAGGAATTTTCACTTGAACTTTCCAGAAACTCTCCATGTATGTGCTGGGCCTTAGCTGGGTCAGCTGTGCCCCTTCCTTTGGCCTTATTCATGTTTCCTTGTCTTCTTCCAACAGGCTTAATTGGAAATATCTATCTGAATGATTCTCCCTTGAAAAAATTCAGAATCTACAGCTTGGATATGAAAAAGAGCTTCTTTCAGAGGTGAGTCCTGACCCCATGAAGTGTGTGTACCCATGGATAATATGTAATAAGAGCCAGGAAGGCCCTGCTCTGGCCTAGCTCCTCCTAATCACGTGTAAACAGACCCAGAGCCCAGAGCAGCTTGCTCAGGGTAGGGGCAGTACCAACGCTAAAGACTGGGGAATTTCCATGATACGCTGGTTAACACGTGGTGAAAATTTGGGATGCCTTTGTGATTGAGTGTGGGATAGGGTCCAGATCTGAGAATGTGCCCTTCTTCTTTCTTGTCTTCTGTTCATAGGTTCAGCGTCGACAAATGGAGCCCTATCCCTGCAGTACCTACGTTCCCTGCTTTCTTTTTGGGTGTCTTGTCAATTTCCCTTTCCCCTTTTGACACCTTCATGAAGCTGGAGGTTTGTAGTCCCCTTACTGCCTGGGTTCTCCAGTCTTCCCTCCGAGGGCTCTGAGCCCAAGCCCCTGTACTTGCCCTTGCTGGAGCCTTCTATATCACCTGCACCCAGAGAGTCTCTGTCTTTGTGTTGCCCTCTCTGAAGGGTCTCTGGGGCCTCCCCGGAGAGGGGGAGTGGACTCAAAGCAGAAGAACCACCTGGTGATACTTCTTAGGGTCCAGGTCTGAGCTTGGGTGCCTTGCTGGGGAGGCTTAGAGCTAGTGGACACAGGAAATAGAATACCCCATGTGTTAACCTCATGACTGTTAAAATATCCATTCATACTGATATCTTGGAAGCTGAGAGAAAAATGCAAGGCATGTGTCCGTCTCTGTCTTCTCATGTGACTTTATATTCAGTGCCTTTCATGGTAAACTAACCCCTTTCCCACTCTGCTTAAAGGGCTGGGAGAAGGGGGTTGTATTCATCAATGGCCAAAACCTTGGACGCTACTGGAACATCGGACCCCAGGAGACCCTCTACCTCCCAGGTGCCTGGTTGGATCAAGGCATCAACCAGGTGGGAACACTTGCAAGTCCTTCCCTTGTCCCAGCCCTCCCCAGTATCACAGTGTTTCCCTGGGGGCTGCGGGTGACAGTCTATTAAGGTTGGTTAGGGCAGGAGAGGGGGTGCAGAAGGTTTAGCCAGCTCCTTCTGTATTCCTCCTTGGTGCTGATGAGTTGTGGGTCCCCATTCCTTCCAGCCTGCTTCTCAATCCCTTCCCCTAAGGCACCCTCATCTGGCTCCAAGACAAACCTCGGCTACTGTCATACACCAGCCCTTCTCTCTCCCAGGTCATTGTTTTCGAGGAGAAGATGGCAGGCCCTGTGATACAGTTCACTGAAACACCCCACCTAGGCAGGAACCAGTACCTTGATTGAACAGCACCGCTCCTGCGCCCCCTGGAAGCAGGAGAGCACCACTGTCCTCCCAGCTGAGCAAGGCCTGGTGCTCTGCTCCCTGACACTCTCCCATGTGGGAGAGTTTCCTTAAGTAACATTCTCAGGCAGCCATGGGGGCTACAGCTCTGCCCCCTACTTTAATTCAAAGCCCTAAACTTGGAAGAACTGAAGAAGAGAAGTGGAATAGGAGGGAGGGACCCTCTTCTTACCTAAGTGGCTTCTTGACTGGGCTTTGTTGATGGCACCTTTCTACTTTCCTGCTCTTTGGGAGAGGACAGAGGGATGTCTCTCTGGGGGGTGGGAATGTCTCATCATATCTCCACGTGATGAGGTTTGCTTCTATGATGTTCTCACCTGCACTCAGCATGGCCCTCATGGCCCCTTTTCATTTCTGAAATAGAAGGTTTGTCACCATTTGTAGAGGATGGGGAAGGGGGTGGATGTCTCACCTCTCTCTGGGATTCTGGAAGAAGCTCCATTTGAGAGACACACACATCTTCTTCTTTTCCTTTCCACTTTAACTGCATCTGACAGGATGACAAGCCAAGCTTAGGAGAAACAGAAATACTCAGCCTGAATTAGACAATATTTCTGGTTTTACTTGATGAGAAGGAACATCAGCTGAGGAGGGAATGCAGGCCCTAGAAGAAACCACACCCCAATATGAGGGCCCAGCTCCAGTGGCTTGGGCAGGGAGCCTCCCTGCTATGTTGGTGTAACCACGGGGCCTGCAAGCCTAGACCAGACCTTGCTTCCGGCTCAGTCTCTCCTTCAATCCTTGTAACTAAGCAGGAGGGAGGAGAGCCAGTCTTCCTTTGCAACTGTCTGTCCAAATTTGAGGTGCTTGTTCTAGGGATCAAGTCCACTGGTTTGGCTTAGGTTCACTGTCCTGAATTGCAATAAAGCAAGAGTTGAATCAAACCCTTTTTAGTGATATTTCTGATCCCATCTGTGCCCCTGTTTACCACAGGCAAAAGCATTGTGGTGTCAGGCACCCATTTAGTCTATCTGGCACTGAGAATCTAGACCCTGACTTTACCTAGTTAGTGGATGATCTATCCCCTGGCTCCTTACCACCTCCCTCCTGACCTTCATTCTGCCTGACATGTCATTGTGGATTGGTAGTGCCATTGGAGAGGAGAAGTCAAGTACAGATTCACTCTGGTGCTGGTGGGCAGTTGCAAGAATCTGCTAGATAGCCAAGAACTCGACATGTGAGTTAGCTACAAAGGGTGAGTTTTCCTCACGAATAACATCTGGATTGTACTGCCAGAAACTAATTATTGCCAGTAATAATCAAACGTAAATAGCCAATACCTCTCCAAGACGATGCCTATGCCAGGAATCCATAAAGGCCTGTGGGGAATAGCAGGCCATGGGGCTCCCAGCCACCCCATTGCTTACATCTTGGGCTTGGCTAAGGAAAGGACTCTGCAGTAGGGCATTTGTGGTGTGTAGCCACTGGGCCCAAGAGCTGAGCCTGGGTCAAGGACATACAGTAACAAGGAGCTGGGCCCAAGGGTCCTACTATCTGGGGATGGCCAGCACTGGGAGCGGTGTCACTGTACCTTACTTTATACCTGACCGTGTTCTTACAAAGGTGTGTGTAAAAGTTGGCTTTGTTGGAAGATGTGATAGGGAACTGGTATTTAAATGAATCTTACAGCAAATCCTTTTATAAAGTGAAGAATCCCCTTGAATTGCTTTTATCAAAATCTGCTCAGGGATGCATTGGTCCTCTTGCCCCAACTTACTGTTCTTGACCTTCTTATCTGCCAGCTAACCCTGCAGCTTCTCTCTGTCAAAGCCCTTTGGCAGAGCTCATCCTACAGAGTTTATTCATGTTTGTCCGGACCTTCCCTACTGGATGGCTTCATCACAGAATCTTTAGAAGACTCTTCATCACCCCCACATCTCTAGACCTGCTCCTTGGGCCTCTTCTTCCCTCTGTCCACACTCACTGTGGGTGCATCACTAACCAGGGTTTGTAAACAGCCTGGAAATTCATGCTCTCCAATGTTTATCTCCATCTGAGCTCCAGATCTACTGGCTGTACACTCACCTTTGCTCCTGCATGTGATGACAAAGTCCGATTACTCCCCCATGATCCCTGCTGCACTCTGTCCCATAGCAGGAAATGGTTATTCTGTGTCTCAGATTGGTTTTAGCTTCTCCATTTTATGGAGAAGTGCACAACCACTCCACCACTTCATTCTCCTGGCTGTATCTCAGGCATATCCAGAACCTGACCACTTCTCTCTGTCCCAAGGCTTGCTCTTCTGACTCACCATCATCTCCTGCCTGGATCATGGCAGGAGCCACCTCCGCTAGCCTGCCCTGCCCTCTGTTTATGGTCAGCACAGAAAGGGGAGTGATTTCTTTATAGGCCAGTTTGGCCCTTTGCTCCAAACCCTCCAACGGCTCCACTTCCCTTTTTACTTGCAGAAGCCAAAAGCTTTGCCCGGTTCCCAGGGCCAGTATATTCTGTGCACCCCACCAACTGCATCCATTTTACTTCCCACCCAACCCCTCCTGTCTTGCCAGTCAGTTGTAGGCACACTGGCCTTTTTGCTGATCTTTAAACATGCTAAGTACTCTCTGCCTGGAAGTGAGTTCCCGTTTCTGGAATGGTCTGATCCAGGTAACTGTGTGTCTGTACTCTACTGCTCTGCTGGGTCCTCTCATCAGGGAGGCCTTCCTGACCACCCTAGAGAGGGGATCAACTCCTCCTCAGCTACACTCTGACACCCCTATCTGGCCTCATACTTCTCGTTAGACCAGATCACATCTAAAATACCGTATATGCCTGGTGTTCATCTGTCTTGTCCCTAAGGAGGGAAGCTCCATGAAGACAAGTGCTCTGTGCTAGTTCCTAGAATAATGCCTGCTCATAGTAGGCACCTGCCAAGTAAATACTTGTTGGATGGTTAAAGCAGTAAATGAGAATAAAGTAAGGCAGGGCTGCAGAGGATTAGGGCTATTAAAAACCATGTTTGACTTTTAATTTTGGAAACAAATTAAATACAGTTAAATTAAAACAGACCAGATGGTTGCAGCTGCACAGGCTCCACCCTCACCCCAGGCTCTGTTCTGGTGGCTCCTAGACCCCGGCCTCACTCTTGTGGTGGGGAGCAGGAACACACTGGGTTTGAGAAACAAATTGTAGTCATGGACCCAACTCTGATTGATAACAAACTCATTCCCAACAAAGATGAAAGCTGCAGTCCACCAGGGTTATAATTATAAATAAATACACATGCGGCTAAGAGAGGCTATTAGGTGAAATCAACAGAAATAGCATCTGCCAAAAAAAAAAAAACAAAAATAAAAACAGAATATCCCATTTTGTTGTTCATTATCAATTTCCTGAAAAATAAGCCCTGGGTTTTTGGCTAAGAAGGTGGCCTAAGACCAGCCAGGCTGACCTGAGCATTCAGGGCTGGTTTCAGTGAGTGAGGCAGTGCTGTGCCTGGGCATGAATTCACTCATTTGGTGGGTGCCCTGTGCACACCTCCTCCCTCCCCTCCCATGACACCCCACTTGATTCTGAGGGGTTGATTTCCAGAGCCACCATAGAAAGTGTAAGAGGCTGGGAATATCCTGCAAGGTGGCTCAGGGTTCTCAGGGATATGATCCCATCGGATGGTTTCACGAATGCTGTGGGAAGTTAAATCCATTTCAAAATAGGCAGCCAATGCTATTTTTTGAATGTTAGGTTGCTGGACTGAATCCTACCCACCCACCCAGGAGTGGGTTCTTAGCGGTCCTCAGACCGGTCCTGTGAGTTTAAATGGAGTGGGGGCTGTTAGCGTTAAAAAATAAACACCTCTTCAGTAGGCTCAGGCCTTTCCTTTTCCTCCAGTTGGGAGGAAAATTGTGCTTCCAACTTTCAGGAGCATGAGTGATAGCCAGCAGAGGGCTGTCCCTGTCAGTAGCCTCCAGGTACAGGGAAGTAACACATGCACACTGTTCTTCCTCAGGGGTGGGGGTGGGGGGAGAGGGAACAAGCAGCAGGCTTGTTCTCATGCTCCCAACTCAGGGAGAAGGGAGAGTTTTGTTCCCATTTTGTGTTTACAATAGAATGATTTCCAAAGTAATGTGTGCTCAGGTCTCCTTTCCCCTCAGGATCCAAATGATCTCTGCCCCTTTTCCACAAGTCCCTCTGCTAACCCAAAGCCCCTTCCTCCCTTAAACAGGGGCAGGAAGGAGTACTGGATGGCCCCTGCCTCCCGCCTCTTTCTGCCTTGCCCACCCCTGGCTCACTTCAGCCCCTGAGGTCTGTGGTTCTCAAGAGCTCCAGAAAGAGGGCTCCTGCCCTCCCCAGTCCCAGCCCAAGCAAGAGGCCGTGGAGCCCAGTGGGCAGTGGGGAGACAGTGTCTAGACAGGGGCCCGCATGATCTTAGTCCAGGTCAGTCCATGACCTGTGCTGGCTCGAGGGCCCACCTCCTTCCCTGTGCTGGAAGGAGCAGGCTTGAGGGATGTGGGCCCAGAGTAAGGGACTCCACTCCCACCACAAGCCTGAGGTATGGGGGAGCCTGATGGCAGGCCCAGGCTCCCCTCATGCAGGGTGGTTGCCTGTTGGGATCAAAGACAGCCTTATGCTCTGGAAATAGGAACCAGAGGAAAGCCACAGAGGTATGTCTACTTGAGAGCAGCTCTCCAAGGACAGGGCGGGGCAGTGTTCCTGATGCCTGGGCAGGGGGCTGTTCTCTGGTCTTCAGAATTCCCTGGCCAGGTGGCCTGTGCAGTCGTGCTGGGCCCCAGGAGCAGGGAGCCGGGCAAGGCCACACTGCACTTGACAGCTGGGGTCTTTTCACCTCTCTCCCAGCCTGGCATCACTCCAGGGCTTAGGTGCCCACTGCATCTGCTCCGTCAGGCCCTGTCAGTGCAGGAAGCTCTGGGGAGGCGTGCTGGGGCACCGGTTCACTGGTTGGCGTGACTTGGCTAGCAGCTGGGCCCCTGGTCATACTGGATGGAAGATAACAACAGGTCTGGGATTTCTGTGCTTTGATTCTCTGTCCTTTGTCCCGGCATCAGGCTGGGCTCTCTCTGAAGCCCCCAGTAGCGAAAGGAGGGTGATGGTGATTCCTTAGGAGTTTGCCTCGGAGGGACCATCAGCCATGGGGAGAAGATGGAAGGCCAGGAACAGGGTTTGAGAAGGAGGCTCCTGTGAAGGGGAGAAGAATATGGGTGAGGCGTTTAAGCAGGGAGGCAGGTGAGGGGCAGCCAGTCTGGCCAAACTGCTCAATCATGAGCCCCCATCAGGGTTCACCCAGGAGCTCCACAGAGCCCAACCCCTAGGGTCCTCTGTGAATCCCTTATTGAGAGGCAGGTGGGGGCAGGTCCTTCCAGTGACCAGGTGAGGAGGTAGGGGATGGGGCTCTGTACAGATGCATTTTCAGTGGCACTGTTCAAGCTGATATTTTGGTTCAAGGCACAAAACAGGCAGACTGACACCCCATGGTCTCCTGTGGGCAGGGTAGCTGCCAACATGATATAGAAGTTGAAGCTTAACTCTGAGGCCAGAGGACAGATGTGTATCCCACCGTCTGAGCTCCCACCTCTGGGATTATATTATAGAAAAGCCCATAAATTTCCTGACTTGGACAAACAGCTGGCACAATTCACTTCATTTAGCTTTTCTGAACACCCTTTCTTTACCTCTAAAATGTAGATAGATCCTGTGGCCTACTTCAATAGAAAGTTTTAAAGAATTAAGTAAAAGTAGCAACACTTACATAACACTCATTATGTACCAAAGATTGTTCTTGGTGCCCCTAACAACCCATTTTACAGGTCAATAAACTGGGGCCTAGAGAAAGAAAGTAAGGTCAAAGGATGAAAAGTGGTAGGCCTGGAGCCTGAACTAGGCTCTGGGGTCCATGCTTTCATCAATGTGCTACACTGTTGCTATTAAGAGACACCCGGAGGTGCTTGATGAGGTGGAAGCAGGAGAGTGAGGGGTCCCTGCCACAGCAGCATGGCTGAAGAGGAACCCACAGGGGAAGACAAAGCCTGGAGAAAGAGTCCACATAGTAATGCCTTGCAATGGGACTGGTGTCATGGCCACAATAACAGCAGTAATGACAGGAAGTTGTCATGAGGCTGTGTCTAGAAGGTGAGACCTTCAAAGGAGTTGGTGGCAGAAGGACCCAGCTGTGCAGGGGAAATTGGCTCCCGTGAACTTCTAGGCAGCACAATGAGAAGGGGACTTCAGCTATGTCTCTTCCACTCTTGAAGTATTTGCCCTGCCCTCCCACAATTAAAAACCAAGAGGAAAAGCCTTGGCAGATTTGTTCCACATCCACACTTGGGGTGCCCCTGCCCAGTGTGTTGTCTACCCTTGTCA
This sequence comes from Panthera uncia, assembly GCF_023721935.1. NCBI lineage: Eukaryota > Metazoa > Chordata > Mammalia > Carnivora > Felidae > Panthera > Panthera uncia. The sequence continues at coordinate 80,950,685 of NC_064808.1, read as the reverse complement.
CTGCCATACCTGTAGCCTGGGGCTCAGATCTCCACAGTGGGGTCAGTGAAGCCTTTTTTCCCCTCGTTCACCAGCACCGGCTTCTCTGTCCGTGTGTGCCAGACCAGGATCTGTGTGTCCAGAGACACAAAACAACATGGAGCAGGTCCCCCCCTAACCTCACCTTACCCCCTCCCAGGTCCCTCCCACACTCTACAAGTACTTCTGCTGCCCCTCCGTTCTGTCCTTGTTCTTTATTTCTACCTGCCTCCTGATTCTTGCTGTTTGTACATATAATGCATTCAAAATATCTGTTGGAAATACAAAGTGTGCAGCTACAGAAAATAGACAAATAAGTCCCAAGATTTCCTCTTACTTCTCATCTTCCCCTGTGTTTTTTGATGGGTCTCTCTAGAGAGGGAGACATTTCTTCAAGAGACTTCGGCTCAGCCAAGTGTATAGTCCTGGCCCTCACTGGAGCAGTCCAAACTAGAAGCAGTGTGTATGTGTGTGCGTGTGCACACACGTGCATGCAGGCATGTGTGTGCATGCACCTTGGCATGAACACGTTCATGCATATGTGTTCACACATGTCTGGAGCCTAGCTGTTTTGAGGTTTGGGAGGGGATGCAACCCTTGGTCTTCCTTACTGACTGCCACCCTCTCCATTTCTGTGCTTGATTTTAGCATGATGGCCTGACTGGGTATAAGCTACCTTCTTGGGAGGGTGTTCTAGGAAGGCATGGCTCTAGGCTGGTCCTTTGCAGTGCAGTTTTGAGGTCTTTATTTCCTTCCCTCTGACCTGTCGGGAGTGTTTGGATGGGCTGGGAAAAGCTTGCATTATACCTGCCAGTTCTGCTGAGGGTTTACCTTGGTGCAGTTGGCTGCCTTGGGCTCCAGGTCATTGAGGGTAACAAGTTCTCGGAGGAGGCTGCTTTCCTGGTAGCCTCCCTTCACACCACGCAGCTTGAAGTAGGCCTGGCTACGCTGTAGAATGAGCCTCAGGTTGACTGCAAATCCAGCCATGTCTATTGCAAATGGTCGGTGCGGGTCAAACACTGTCTTCCAGCCGACCACCTTCCCAGCCCCGTTGACCCGTGGGGCCTCGTACCGAAGGCCACCAACGAAGGCAACGGGCCACACAGACACCCTCCTGGTGCTGCGCATCTACAAGAGGGAATCCAGAGTCAGGACACATGGGACTGCTGATAGGGAGTGGTGCCTGTCCCCAGAGAAGGGGAAATCAATTAACTCTACACACACAGGCCATCTGAAGCCATACCAGGGGATCCCGCCCAGCCCCATCTCCAGATGCATCCTCCATGGTAGGCATCTACAGAGGAAACTGCCTTGCCAAAAGCAAGGCCTGACGCTCACCCCAGCTAAAATGCTTCTTCTCCACAAGACTTGGAGTCTAGCTTTCTCTCCTCCTGCAAAAAACCTCTGCCTTCCCAATGTAGAGTCTGAAATGACTCCTTCCCCTGCCTAGACTCCAATGACTCCCAAGTCCCAAAGATAAATTATTGCACATAAAATTATACCACTTGAGGGCATGCCTCTAAGGCCAAGACTTTGTTCTATGAGCTACATCCTCTGCTTTCTTCCCTTGAGGCAGGGGTGACTGCAGAAGTCTGCAATGAGTTTTTTCCATCCCTTCTCGGGTTGCCTGCAGTCTACACTGACACCCCAGCAGGCATTGCTCACCCCACCCCACTGTTTTCCTCTGTGCCCATACCAAAGGGCCCCCACACCAGAGGCCCCTCACCAGCATCCTCCCACCCCTTCCCAGCCTTCTGCCCCGACCCACACCTCCTCAAAGAGCTCCAGACTGTAGGTGTTGTCATCGTCAGCGAAGTACACCACACCCGGTTGGCTGGTGTTGCGCGGGAAGGTCTCCCGCAGCCAGCGCAGGGCCAGGTTGCGCTGCATTGTGCCCCGCGGGATGCGCGGGTCACGGGCGTCGCCGCGCAGCTTGTAGTTACGGGGCGTCTCCACGTGCAGATGGGTGTAGTTGAGGCCGGTGTCGCGTAGCAGACGCGCGGTCAGCGGCGTCCGGCGCGGCGCATCCTCCACCACCAGCCAGTGCAGGTTGGGCACGTGCAGCAGCGTGTTGGCCAAGCGTGTCAGCTCGGCCTTCTGCACGGGGCGGCTGTAGGTGGGCGTCACCACGTGGATGGTGGGCAGCGTGTCGGACCACGGCGGGGGCCGCGTGTACACATACTCGGTGCGCACCACCTCCACGATGTCGCGGTCGGACATGCAGTATTCCCTGGGGTCGGCGCCCTGAGGCACGTCGCGCCGGGGGTCACTACCGTCATCTGTAGGGTTGGGAGACACACGGTGTGTGGCTGGGCCGTGCAGGCCTGGCTCTGGCCTCAGGTAAGGGGCAGGATGTCACCCACCCTGCTAAGACACACCTCCCCACTGCTCCTTCTGCAGGAATGCCATCAGAAACCTGCCTGGGCTCTAGCTTTTACAGGTAACCGAGAAAGCTGCATCCCTGGAATTCTCTCAGGCATTTTCCCAGTTCTGACTCCCGAAATGACACAGAAATAACCTCTTCCTCCTTCTCATATTTGACAGCTCTGTGGCTATTTGAGTGTGGCTGGCCAAATTCCAAGACTGCTTTCTCACTTCCTAAATGTGTTGGGTTTTATATGACAAAGTGTCCTGACGCTTCCCACCCTAGTGCTCTCCCCATCTGGCCAGAGCTGACTGCACTTGCCGCCCCCGCTCCCCCCCCCCACCTCCTTGGGATTGCATAGCAGGGCAGCACTGCCACCCGCAGTGGTGTAAATGCCACAATGCCCCAGTGTTAGTGCTTTCCTAGCTGCAGCGCACTGTGGATCTCACAAAGTGTGAGGTTAGCTCAGCCCAATTTTTCATAAACCCTCTACTCAAGTGGGGCCTCTCTCTCCCTTCCTGTTTATGAATCTTGGTGCAGAATTTCATGCTTAACTACCACGTTTTCTTCCAGGGTTATGCCTACAGTTGCCAAGATAATTTTGAATCCTGAACCTGTTGTTTGTGGTTTTAGATGTTCTTAAATTTTGACCTACACAAAAAGACAGAGTGGACACTTGCTTTAGCTTTTCTTCTGCTTGATGTCAAACTCCTGATCTGCACTTTCTAGACACTCATTCAAACATCTGGGAGACTAACCGTACCACTGACCCCAACTGTGCTAGCATCCAGCTAGTGTTTATACATATCTCCCCAAGGACACCATCAGGGGCAGTGGAATTTTGAAGAGGTCTGGCCTCTGGTAAAACACTCACAGGCATGGGGAACCCATTCCTTCCTGAAGGCAACCTGTTTCAGTTGGGGCAGCTCTTATTACCAAGCTTTTTCTTACATCCTTGACATTTTTCTCATTAGTAAGGCTAGCAGTCCTGTCAAGAGGACAAATCAGGGTCATTGGTATTGATTTTACTGAGCCCCTGCTCTCCAAGTCTTTCTGTGTGAAAAACTGTGTGGCCCTCACTGCTCTTACACGATCTCAGCAGGAGGTGGCAATGGTCAGAGGACATACCTAGGAGATGGGAATGGTCAGAGGACATACCTAGGAATCCAAACACTGGGCTCATACCCTGTCTAGTTCTGGCACTAACTATGCCTTTGAGCAGGTTACTTCTCGTGCCTCAATTTTAGCAACTGCAATATGGAGCTAATAATAGCATCTATTTTATTGAGTTACTATGTGGATTAATGAGTCAATATATGTAAAGGACTCAGAACACTGCCAGGCAGTTGTTATCATTTCCTCGTGTTTAAAAGGAGAACAGTTGCCAGCCCTACTTCTGCATAGCTTCCTGTACCTAGAGAAAGGATGCAATAAGCATTTTCGTGATTGGGTTGAAGTATGGTTCCAGGGAGGATGCTGGGAATCAGCCATTCTGTCACCTCCCCTACTTCCCATCACTGACATTAGCACATGGAGTGTGTGCAGTTCATGTATTAGATCTGACACTGGGCTCCGGGAGGAGGTACAGATGTACCCAGAAGATGACCAGCTCCAGGCTCTTAGGGTGTTCACACAGGCCAAGGGCACAAGACATGCAGTGGGGAATACCATGCCCCCTGGTGTGTGAATGCAGGTGTAGAAGACTAGCTCAGCCTCTGTTGATCAAAGGTGACTTTTTGGAGGGGTTTTAGGTCAAACTTGGAAAACAGACCAAGGTGGAGGAAAGAGAGATAGGTGATGGGGATTCTGACCAAAATTGATATAAGGGTTAATTCATCCTGCAGTCAGTGAAGTTTTGGAAACTGAATACTGGGAAGGAAGATTTAGAGCCATTTTCCCCATCTTTCTTCCATTCAAATCATGCCAAACAGACTGGTCTGGGCCCTGGGAAAGTTCTCCATGCATTCTGACCGGGCCACAGTGCTGGCTTCAGGGCTTCTGCAACCTTTGAGTCACAAAGGCCTCCTGGTGCCCCTGACATTATTTCATTGCAGCTTTCTTTAAGCCCATCTTGACATACTCTGAGGACACAGAAAGCCAGCTCCCTATCCTCAGGCAGCAGCATCAGTGCTTAGCAAAACATTCTGACACCTCTGACTCTAGAGCTTTGCCAAGAATGGAATTTACATGATATTATGTCACTTGGTGTATTGTAGCTTTAAACCTTCTGGAATGATGTAGTTGTAGGATAACAATTCCAAATGATGAGCATTAAAGAGAGATGTTGGAGGATAAATGTCAGGAGAGGCTCTAAGTGCCCAGCATGGGGCAGTGGGAATTCTGCAATCTCGAGCCTGGAAAATATTCCTCATGGAAGCTTCAGGAACTGCTGGGGCTGAGCAGGCCCCACTGTGTAACTGTGAAACAGCCTGGCTTCAGACTATGATTCTTGGCTACTGCCTGCATCCAAATCACCCAGGGTTATGAGCCATACATGGATTTATAGGCCCTAACACAGAGCCATACTCTCTTTCTCTGGGATGGGCCTGGGTACTTGTGTATGTTATCATGTCCCCCATGTAATATGATGTGCATTTCAATAGGAGAATTGCTGCCCTATAGTATTGAGTCTGTACATGCATGGGTTGGGTGGGAAAGAAGAGCATGAGATGAAAGACTGAGGAATGAGGAGGCAGGCCAGATATGGGGCAGATAGAAGCGAGAAGAGTAAAGGGAGCCCAGTGTGAGAAGGAAAGGCAACCTGGTGGGAGGGAAAGCCTTGGACTCAGAGCCAGGAGAAACTGGTTCTAGTCTGTTCATCCATGAGTGCTTTGTGGGACTTTTTCTCTTTCCAGGTCTATTTTCACTAGGTAGGATCAGGGTTGCCCAAGCAGGAAAAGAGAAGCAAATAATATGCTCTCCCTGAATGGTTTTAAAACACAGGCCAAAAACCCTGTCCATCCATCCCTCCCCATTCACAGCTGAAAGCAACCAGTCCTTACATGTCCTGAGACTGGATGCAGAGTTGTGCATATGTGCCTTTGTGTGTTTCTCTGCATGTGTGTCTCTGTGCACGTGTATGTGTATCTGTGCATGCATGCGTGTGTTGGCACTCATCAGATTCTGAAAGGGACCAAGACCCCCCAAAAGGTAAGGTCATTGGCCTTGATCATCCTATGGCTCTTCCCAACTGCCTAGTAAATGAAAATACGAACTCCATCAGCGTCAGCTGTGGTCATTCTTATTACAGAAGCCTGGCTGGAGCCAGGGCAAGAGGTTGAGGGGCTCACCCTTGTGTGCGGTGAGCAGAGGCGCGATGGTGCTCTGGTGCCACACGGTGACAAGCAGTGTCCAGGGCAGTACGATGAGGACGATCGCAAGGATGTCCCGTCTTTTCGGCATCTCCAAGGCTGGCTGGGCCCACAGCTCCTCGTTACCTGAGTGGCGGCAAGGTCAGGAGAAGGGTGGCCCCAGGGGTGACGGCAGCAGGCAGTGGCAAGCACAGGGGAGAAAAGAACAGGAATGGGCTGCTCAGGCCAGGCACAGGGAGAGCAGAGAAGCCGAATGTTGGCTAGCAGGTCTTACCAGTGCTCACAACCCACCCATTGCGGAAGCAGGTTTGCAGAGTCCAGCCAGACCAGAGACTGCAAAGGGGTGGCTGTCCAGGGGCACAATCAGGAACCCTGTGAAGTGGACACCTGCAAGAGAGAGCAGAACAGGATGGCCAGAGACCTGGGGGTGGGGGGAGAGATGCCCAGAAGGGCAGGGCCTGGCTGCAGGGCTCACAGCATTGGCATTTTCATAGTGGAGCCTGCACTGCCTTCTCCCTGAGGACTGCTTCGGCCAGCCTCTGTCCCCCACAGGCATGGGGACAAGGTGCTGCCCAGTTACATGAGTCAGCAGGGCACAGAGGTTAAGGGCACGGCTTTCAGACACACAAGTCTTGGTTTAAACCCCACCACCAGACACAAGTCTGCCACCAACAAGCCATATGCCCTTTACCAAGTTATGGCAACTGTTTCTGCCTCTATTTTCTCATCTATGAAATAGGGTACTATCACTACCTATGTCACAAGGCTCAGAATCAAATGTTAACCTCACAAAAGCCACAGAATGGTGTCTGGTGTGTGTGTGTGTGTGTATATATATATATATATATATATATATATATATATATATACTGAGTGCTCAAGATGCATTGGCTACTCTGGTGTCCACGTTTGTGTCCAGATGGTTTCTTCATAGCCTAGATAAAGGGGTAGGCGTTGGGGTGAGGGCCAACAGGAGATGTTTTGGGGACAGGCCCTGGGAGTACATGCAGCAAGTGCCTTCTCTTTGTCCATGTCAATAGGAAATTCTCATGAATTCTGCATAGCTTGGGTATCAGCAAGGTGAAGAGATGGTCCCTGTGGGGGCTGCCATACCCTGAGGAGACGGAACTCAAAATAGCAGCAACAGGAGCCCTGGGAGAGACACCCCTTCGGTGAATAGGGTAAGCCTGCTTGAATTTCTTCTCAGTTCTGCAGAGGGTCTGTCAGCAGCATCCTTCTCTGGGGCTTGTTGTCTTGTGTGACAAAGAGAGCACACACAGAGCCCTCACAACCACCATGGAAACTGTCAGATCCTATTCTCTGCCTTCCTTGTCCCTTCTCTGCTGAACCCTGTGTAAGATGCAGATGGGATCTGCAAAGGGGGTGGGGAAATGTCAGTCCTGGGAAGTCCATGGCTGGTCCTGGCATGCTCACCACTTCTAGTGTCCAGCACTGTGCAGTGACATCCCTTAGAGAGGCCAGCTGCCCAATCCAGCCCCAGGTAGCACATGCTTTCCATCTCTGGCAGCATCAGGAGCCATGGCTAAGGAGAATTTTGCCCACCTCCCAATCCCAGATTTGGAAACAGTGTGTTTCTCTGTCCTTGTCTAGTCCTCTCTCCAAATAGTTTTGTCACCTTGTGGAGGAACCAGTTATGTCTTCCAGTAAAGAGCACTATGGTTTCCAGGGTCAGTCAGCATGTTGCAGCCAACCACTTACCACCAGGGGCCTGCTCTGCCTCCACTGTCTCCTCGTAGGCAGGAGGTAAACAGGCTACCCCAACTTCTCAGGGAAATGGAAGATCCACTGAGGTTAAATGTTACTGGCAGGGACAAATGATGTGGACACAGACCAGGGAGAATAATTCTGGGGTACGTGCTGTGTCTCCTACAAACTCCTCTTCCATGGCCCCTCCAGGTGACAGAGCCCAGTGTCCACCCCAGGAGGCCTGTCTGGATCTCATGTACTAAGTATGATGAAATGGAGTGACCTCATGCCACCCTCAGCCCCAGCCCAATTTCCCCACTCCAAGGTCACTGACTAGGCTGCAAAGGGCTGAGTCAGGGGCTTGGTTTGGCTGGGCCATCTTAGGCCACATTTGATGGAAGACAAGGGAGCTTCTAAGAGGTCTAGCTGGGAGATTTCCTTTGGGTTCTTAGTGACTCAAAAAGGAGCTTTTCCAAATGTCCTTCATCTTGGGGAGGGTCCTAATTCCAGGATGGAGAAAGTAACAGAGAGGCAAGCTCCATGCCAATTTGTTGCGTGCATATCCAGCTTGCTCATGGTGCAGGTGCCTGCATCTATACCTTTTTTTTAATGGGCAGCCTCTTTATCCCAAGTCTCTTTCCTCTTGCACCTGCTCAACCTCCTGCTTGTCTGCTTGGGCTGTCATTAGTAATAACAAGCTGTTATGTAGCACTTGGTGGTGTCCAGAAATGACACTCAATACTTCATGTTCGATCCTCATGGACCACTGGCCATAGGTGCTGTTGTAACCCCATTTCACAAGGAAATCATTGATGCCCAGTGAGGATCAGTGACTTGTCTGAAGTTGCAATCAATAAGGTCATGGTTGACCCAGACATAAGTCCAGGCCCTTTGGCTCTATGCTGTTGGCAGGAGTGTGGGAAGAGAGGTTCCAGGCTCAAGAGCCTAGAATCCAGCTCAGGTGCAGGGTAACCACAGGTCCACACACAGGCCCTGGCCAAGAACTGCTTCACAGCCACACTCCTCCATGAAAGTTGTCTGCTCTGTGGGGTCCCAGCAGCTCCCTGGAGGTGGGAGCAGGAAGCAGGTTTGGGGTGAGGAAGGATGCAGTCAAGTGTACATGAGGGCTCTGGAGAGACCGTTCTGATCCCATCCAGTCTTTTTGGTCAAAACATCTATGAAAGGAAAGGGAGGATGGGATGAGGGAGAAAAGCTCTAAAAATAAACTTAGCAATAAACCCCAGTTGTGCATTAATTACTCTGGAAGCCATTATGGCTTGAAAACCCCATAACTTTAATGGAGGCTATTATAAGCATAGTAGCAAAATCGTGGAGCTAATTACCAGGCAGTTGTTAAGCAGCACAGAGAGAGCCCCCAGCCTTAGAGAAAGCCAGCTAGCCAGCAGGGGGCAGGTTTATGGGAAATGGGGCTGGGAGCAGGGGAGGCAGCTGGGGGCTGCACTTACCCCTATTGCAGATCTGTAGACGGGACTGCAAGGGTGGCCTCCTCACCACAGCCTGCTGCTTCTGCCTGTGCCTTGGTGGAAAGGCAGTAGCTAGACTGTGGTCACAGGTTCAGACCCCAGAATTGCTCTGGGCCCTTGCTGGCTAGGGCAGAAGAATCAACATGAAGATGGAGCAGGGGCTTGGCCACACCCCAGAGGCCAGCAGAGAGGAGGTGGCAAGAGCAGGGAGAATGGGATATTTGAGGAAGTGTTGGGTGGAGGCTGCGAGGGGTGGCTGACAGGAAACTGCAGGGACCTGGTGGGGCTATGATTCCCCACCTGATACTTGTCACTCATATCTGTGAGCAACCTCAATTGTCATTTGTCCCCCAGTAAGTGCAGATATGTAGAGGCCCTTCCACCCTCCTGGTGCCCTCAGAAGCCTTCACTGGACACAAAGGCTGTGATGTGGGTGGAGGATATAAGGTCGAGTGGGGGATGGTCATTTGGCGACAAAAGCAGAGCACTTGGAGGCAGTGGTAGGGAGATGGGGCAGCAATGGCCTGGACAGTGCTCTGGGTAGTGGACAGTGTCCCCCTTCACTGGGGGACTGGGTTCCATTGCTTGCCCTCCTTGGCCTCCACCTTCATCTTAAAATACGGAGGCTGGATTGGGACAGTTCTAATGAATTTTTAGTTTTGCCATTTTAGCAATGTGAGGTTGAAACAGGCCTCCATGAAGATGAAGAAGTGTTCTATATGAGAATAGTGGGGGTCATGTAGGCATTCAAGGCTGGAAGTCAACCTAGCAACTTTTCATGGAACGTAGTCATGATTTAAGGACCAATTAGCTATGATGATTGGCCATGTCTGGAAAGACATAGGAATTTGTCTATGGGTTTTAGGGTGTCATAGGTTGTGTGTGAGAACTAGGTTCCCTGGGTATGGGAACTCAGATGGAACTGCCCAAGACTGGGGACAGAGCCAGTCAGGCTGGACAGGAGATGCTGGGCCTGGGGTGGCAGAGCTAGATCCATGTTGGCTTCAAGGCTGGATGATTCTAAATGCAAGGAAAGTTTCCTTCTGAGCCTACAGGTGTTCAGATGAAAACCTCATCAATGCCCCTAGTTGCTGAAGAGGAGGCTTATTTAATCAGATTCAACAAATATTAACTTGGCATCTGTAGTAGGCAAGTACTGTGTTAGGTTCTATGGGCAATGCAGCAGCATGGGGGAGGGAGGCAAGGGTTTCCTTCCAGCATCTCGCAGCCCAGAAGGGAGGAGGAACTTTACACAGGTGTCTGTGAGGCTCCCACAACATCACTCAGGGTGATGTGTGATGAGTTCTAATGTTGCAGAGAGAGTGTGTGTGTGTGTGTGTGTGTGATGGAGACTAGTCACAAACAAACTCAGAAACCATCCAAGACTGACATCATTTGTCAGTTGGTCAAAGGAATCCATTAAAGTGAAGAGTCCTTCAAAATGCACACATAGAATACACATTTCAACTTAAGCAACTTTTAAATAGCTAAGAGCTCAATAAATGATGTTTTCCCACTACTACACAATAATGTGGTCATTTTTCACAAACCCAAACCACCCACCACTGGGTAGCTTGCAGCACTTCTGCTTTTTTGACACAGGGCCGAGGCTCTTTCTTGGGCCAAGGGACAGTTGAGGTGAGTCCCATGTTGCCTTTCTGACGTCATCCACACCATAGTGCCCTACCTGTGACCTCCAGTGTGGGTTTCTGTGAAGTAGTCTGAGACCTGAAGGACACTTGGTGAACAATTCAAGTGCAGTATGCTTTAAAGTTTTTATGACTTTTCCAACCAATCCTCACCTAATTTTGAGAATTTTTCCCTAGATGCATCTTATGGAGTCCTTTGAGAGCATTCAACTTAAGTTTTCATAGAAACAGCATATTTATTTCTTTCCAGTTCATGTTTCATGGTTTGTATAATATCCCACGATGGTGACAACAAGCATGCCCATTGTAAACTGTTTGGGAACACTATGGACTCTCAGCAAGTATGCAGCTTGGCTAGTATAAGCACAGGGAGGGGGGACACCAGAGGGGAGGTCCAGCATTATGCTTGCACACGCATCTGTTAGTGTGCTTTACAAATGGAATGGAGAGCATCAGTAGTATGCTAAGCCAGTTGAGGAAAGGCTTGGTTAGGAGAGCTTCTGCTGTATGTGTGAAGCCATCCTCTGTCATCTGGAAGCCTGAGTCCCCCCTGGGGCTGATGAGGCAGATGCTGAAGCCTCCCCATGCAGAAGCATAACCAGCTCCACTGGTTGGGGGCCCAGAAGGAGGTTGGGGTAGTCAGAGGGGGATGGGGAAGCTAGGATGGCTAGGGAAGTCACCAGACCTTTGAGCATGGGAGCAGGGATGTGGTAATAGGAGGCAGAAAGTGGGGAAGTTTTACAAGAAGATAGTGGGAAGGATGCTGGTCAAGGCTCCAGCTTTACCCTCTAGCCCCAGACAGTGCCTCTCTCAGAGGGGCACAGACTTTGTCCCAGAGACCTGCAAGAGCCCCTAATGGGATCAAGGGATTAGTATTGATTCTGCTGCCGTTGCTCAGGAAAAGCCCAATGCCAGAGCTAATCATTGCCTGGGCCAGTCAATCCATACTTCATTAACCCAGCCTCAGTCTTCTGCCACCCCTGGCCACCCCCATGTTCCATCCCCAAACCTGGCCCTGGCTTCCAGCCACCAGCTCCTGCTGGGGAACAGGACACAGGCACTGGCCTCTCTCCACCCACCATCCCCCAGAACACTCATGGTGGAAGTATCCAAGTAGCGTCTTTGTCCAGGCCTCCTGATCCTTTTCCTCCTCCCTTTCCCCCATGACTTGGAGGGAGGGATGGGAGTTCCACCACTCATTCCACTCAGAAGAAGTGAAGGTACTGTGGGACACCTGGTTGGAACTGCAAGCCTTCCCAGTAACAGCCCTATGCTGGGCCAACAGGATTCATTTTCCTTTGATCTTCACAATAGCTCTATGAAGCAGGCAGGAAAACTCACTTTACATATGAGGAAACCAAGGCTGTGTGATTGGCCAAAGGTCGCCGCCAGAGTCAGCCTCTGGCAGAGTTCATGCTCAAGCCTTTGGACTCTCAATCAGTGTGCCCCGCATGCCCACGCTGCCTCCCTTCCTGCAGGCCTGGTGCTGCCTCCTGGCTTACCCATCTGGCACTTCTGCCCCAGGGACAGAGCTTCCTGAGCTTGTGGGGGCCCAGTCCTGGCCTGCCCTCCTCGTGGTCAGGTTGAGTGTCCCAGGAAGGGGCTCCCTCACCCTGCTTTCATGGTGTGGTGCTGAGGAGAGGAAGACCCAGGCTCTGGGGAGGTGTGTCCTGCCTCAGGGCCTGGCCACTGCTGGCTCTCACTCCTGGATACTTCCGATAGGAACAGTGGCATAGATTCCAGATCTTGCACCATCTTGTTCCTTTCTAGCTAGGAAAACCAAGCCAAGGGCTTGGGCAGAGGAAGTATTAGTTCAGTTCAGGCTTGGCGTAAAGCACACTTTTATGCTTTGGTTTTCTTCCAGCCCAACAGTGTCAGAAAATGCAACTCATGGTTTGTTTGTTTTAGGTAGCTCCTTTGTTTCTTTTTTTGTTTTTTCTGAAACAGCCTTTCAACTCAATTTGGATTATGAATCAGTAAGAAATGAAAATTGGGGTTTGGTTTTGTGTGTGGTATTCTGCAAGGTAAAGTCCATTCTGGTTCACTGCAGGAAGTTAAACAGAACAAGAGATTGGCCCCAGCTGGTTTCATTGAAGTTCCCTGAATCATGTAGCTTGTGGGCTTCAGGCAGAGAGGCATCCACTCATCCCAGAGCCTCCAGGCAGGAGGCTCTTAGAGAAAAAAATCAAATGCTTCATTTTGTGGGGACATTAGTTGCTACTATCAGTTGGTGCTGGCCTAGGCTGGGGCCCAAACACACAGATGACCCCAGCTTGGTCCTTCAAGAGTGGGGACAGCAGGGAGGGTGCAGTGGCCAGGGAGACAGCTAGTTGGAGGACATATGCCTGACGGAGGGTTGTGGAGAGTTGGGTAGTGGCCGGCCAGGCCCATGGGCACCCCCCTGAAGAGCTAGCATGTGGCAAGTTGTGAGTGCTGACTGTAGGGGGCTGGTGGGCAAGGCATTCCGCAGGTGTGTGCTAATCACTGGCAGGGCAATGGAGAGTACAAGTCAGGCAAACTGCTGCACATGGCCACAGAGCCCTGCAGTAAGGGTCACACTTTGGAGTGTGGGACTTTGGGGAGCAGTCCGAAGAGCCCTGTGGCCCAGCTTCCAGCATAGCATTCTGCATTTGGCTGGGGCCTTGGGGCCCAGGGAGGGCTCTGGGCCTGCAAAGTGCCACCACCCTCACCTCCTTTACCTTCCCTTCCATGTCATCTTTCCATCCTCGCCCCAGGCCTGTTCTGGCAGCCATGCCAGCATTTTGAAGGGAAGGTCAACTGCTGCCTAGCAAGTCTTCATACACTTAGCTGCTTAAAATGACACACGTCTACTCTCTTCAGTTTCTGTGGCTCAGGAGCACAGACATGGCTCAGGGGCTCACAAGGTTGCAGTGTACTGTCTGGGCTGTACTCTCCTTGGGGGGCTCACTGGGGAGGAACCTGCTTCTAGGCTCAAGCTATTGGCAGAATCCTCTGCCTTTCGGGCATAGGACTCAGGGCCACTCTCCCTGCTGGCTGTTGTCTGGGACTGCCCTCAATGCCTAGAGGCTGCCCGAAGTTCCTTGCCATATAGGTTTCTCCAATATAAATACTTACTCCATCAGGCCAGCAAGGGAGGGGGGTGGGATCTAGAGCAAGTCTGCCAATGGGACAGAGTCCTACATAACAAAATATGGGAGTGACATCCCATCACTTCTGCCACATACTACTGGTTAGAGGGTGGTCACAGGTGCCATCCACACCAAAGGGGAAGAAGTTACACAAAGGACAAACAGTAGCAGTCAGGAGATGTAGTGGAGGGAGGACACCTTAGAGTCTGTCCACCAAAACAAGGAGGCCTGGTCTCCACTCTGGACCCTCAGCTCCTGTTTGGCCCCTGTAGCTCCCGAGGGTAACAGCAGGTTCTAACCATAGTCACAGCCTTCTGTTGCCTCCCTCCCATCTTTCTTTGCTCTTTTCTGCCCAGAAGAGTGGCACACAATTGGACAAATAGTTAAGAGCCTGTGCCCTGGAGCCAACAGCCCTGGGCACAATACTAGAGGCTTTCATCCTCTGCTGTGTGACTTGGGCAAGGTAATCTCTCTGGGCCTTGGTTTTCCATCTGTAAAATGGGAATAAAAATAGTGCATCCCTCACTAGGGTTGTTAGGGTAATTAGGCAAAATAAGTTTAAACTATCTGACCCATGATTGGTGCCAATAAAAGCAGCTATTTGCAACTGCCAAACTTACTTACAGCCCAGAAGGGGGCATGAGATGGATCTGCTTGGCCTTGCTTCTCTCCAACTCCCTCCAGCTGAACTGGCTGCTGGAAGGCAGGGTGGGAGCCACAGATCCTGAAAGCCCCATATCATCCCTGAAGGAGGAGGCAGTGAGGAAGGGTGGCTGGGATAGTCAGAACGGACACCTCCCTTCCTCAAGTGCTAACATTGGCCTTACAGAGTGTGAGGACATTGATAACTACCTTTGATTTCTCTTAGCCTCAGTTTCCCCATCTCCAGTGTGGAGTTGTTATGCCTCTTTTATTGTCCGGCATATTCCACTGTGACCTTAAATACAACATGACTAAGATTCAAGTATCATCTTTCTTCCTAGAGCAGCTCCCCATCCCTTCCTTCTTTCTGTCATCCATCTTCAGCCAATATAAAAATCCCAGAAATGCCCTGGATCCCTCCCCCTCTTCACGTAAGGTGGGCCTCAGCTCCTTTGGCCTGGCCTGCCCCTAGGCCTTGAGCTGCATCCCTCCAATACAGGTCTGGGTCATATCTTTGCTCCCACAGCCACCCATTGTGATCTTTCTTCAGATTCCAGCCCACTGCCTGACCCTCACCCCCATACTGACTTGCTCACACTCAAAACCTTTTGTATCTCCTGCTGACTGTAACTTACTTAGCTTGGCATTCAAGGCTCTTTGCCATGTGGCCCAGCCCACTGCTCAAGCTGCACCCTCTTCTGTTTCCTATCCACTTTCTGTCCACAGCAGTCTCTGACCTCTACCATCCAGAGCCTTCTCCTCTCCCTGCACTACTTGGGGAAGTTCTGGTAGCTAGAAGACCTACTTGGTTCATTCAGATGGTAATTGCCCATTCCCATCTAGGGCCAGTGTCTGAGCCAGCCCCAAGAGAAGAGGTCTCAATTTAGAGTCAAGATGCCCAAAGAGCAAGCAAGGCCTGGCTCTCACAAGCTAGCATCTCCCTTATTTTTCCTTCCACCTGCAACCTTGCTTCTTCACCTTGGCCTCTGACCCCTGCTGTCCCTCTTTGCCAGACCTCTGCCATCACCCAGCATGGTACGTGTGTACCTGACCCTGCTGGCTGTCACAGCTCCTTATCCTGTGATAGTCTGAGTATCAATTTGGTGTTTGTGGCCTCTCACCTCTTACCACCCTCTGTAAACTGACTGGGGAAGATGTCAGCCTGGTAAAGGTGACTGAGATACCCTGCTCCCCATCCTCCTGAATTTGTAATTTCACTCAGGAGAATGGCCGGACTGAGTCTTCCATTCTGACAAGTCACCAAGGCTGTGTCAGCTAACTATACAGCACCCCTTCAGAGTGATTTAACAGGGCAGCAAGTTATTTCACACACACACACACACCTGAATGCAGATCTGTGCTCATGGCCAGCACACCATCTGAATGAATGCACATGTGTTCATGGGCACATGTACACACACCCTTGGCTGGGTTTGGTTATTGCTTCTGAGTCCTTCTGGAGAATCCCATGATTGGGTCTCTGTTCAAAGGAAGGATTACCTTGTGTGCCCTTGGCATCCAATGGCCCCAGATCCTAGAACATAGAGGTGGACAGGCCAATTTACCTTCTCTGTGGTGCTGTGGGTAGGGGGCAGCCTCCCCTAAAAACTACTGATAAAATGACTCATCCCGATAGGGATCTGTAACTTCCCAAATGATTTCATACTGGTGATCTCATTTAATCAATAAACCCTTGTAATTCCAAAGTTTTATTGATGTTTTACAGATGAAGAAAACTGAGGCACAGGGCATTGAGTGTCCAGGCATCCTGGGTCCAGTGAGACAGCGGCTCAGCCTCATGTCTGTCTGAGACCTGCTCCCTAGGTGGAAATGACCCTCACAGGGGCCAGGCAGCGCAGCTGTGACACCTCTCCTGGTCCAAGCTCACTGCTGGCTGCCTTCCAGGGACATGCTCCCACCTCTTCACTGGGCTCAGTGGAAACTAGGGCTCCTCCTCCTGGCCTGCATGCCTATACTGGGCATCTGTGCTTAAGTCACCTCCCTTGACCCTGTCCATCAGAGTAGGTGTGACCATGTATTTTATTACCAAAAACAGGGCCCTCCAGACCATGCTGAAGTGATAAAACAACAGGAGTCAATGCATCAGGAATAGACATGCTCAGGGACTGTTCTGGGCACAGTGGGCAGTGGTCCCCTTAACTGGAGCCTGCTGACACTCAGTATGTGGTGCCCAGCTATGCATATGAGTGCCAAGTTTGGACCCAGTGCTTCTCCCGATTCTGCCAACTCCCAGAATTGGATCTTTGCTCCTGCATGAAGCACAAATCAACATACTTGGTTTGTGCTGTGAGCAAATCCAGAACAGCTCCTCTGTCCTCTGCATCATGAGCTGTGGGAGCACTGGAGTTCTCACTCACGGTTGCTAGGACACCTCCCCATATCCTCTGCCTGCCCTGGCCTCACCTCACCCTCTTGGAGACAGGGATGCAGAACTGGCAATGCATATCACCCTGGTACAGGTCGAGGTTGCACCAGGATACTGTCCGGCCTTGGATTCCACGTATGGTTACAGAAAAATGCTGGTGAGCCTTTCCTGCCCAGCTTGCCGCAATACTTAGTGAGCTCTGTGAGAGGTGCAGAGAAGCTCAGGACGTGTGGTGGGGCCTTGCCTCCAAGTGGCACACACTCATAGGGTCAGGCCACCACAGGTACCTGCCTGAGTGGGGATGAGGGGAATAGGAGTGGAGGGCTCAGCAGATTCCAATACAAGATGAACAGTAGGGGCTAGTGGGACAAGACAAGCAAATCATCAGTTGCTAGTGGAACAGCGGTCAAGAACCACACAGGTATGACCCTCCTTTTCTGCCAGCCTAGCAGCAGCAGTGGGGATGGTCTGCTCCCTGCTGAGGCTGAGGTTAGAGAACAGTCTGGAACCCAGAAAGACCATGGTACCCTAGCATCCTGGGCTTTGGGAGCTGGGAGGGCACAGCTCTCATCTCATTGGCCCTCAATTACAGAGGTGGCCCAGGGAGGATGAAACAAGCCCAATGCTGGCCTCAGTGGATGCCAAGCACTTGTTGCAATGAGGGTCCACATTATGGAGCCTGGCACAGGACATGGTGACTGACTTGGCATCCATTAGATCCCTGCAGACCAGCAGGCAGGGCATGTGACCAGGGCCTGGGGACTGGAACCAAGCAGGCCAGGTAACCTGAGGGTTGATGGTGAGGGTGGACTGGGATAGCCATGCAGAGCCTCTCAGACTGTGGGTGATGCTGGCATTCAGACACCTTCCAGGGAGGGTGTAAGCAGCCAATGCTAGTCTGTCCCCATAGCACCATCTTTCCCACCCTCATGTCGTTCAGGCTGCTGTCTGTCTCAGTTTCTCTTGGAGCTGATGTCTACGTAGTTCTGGGTGAGGGTGCTGACTAGATGAGACCATCCTGAGCTCTATGCCCTCAGGCTGCCCTTCCTTCTTTGAAGCCTTCCCCAGCCATGCTCTTCTCCAGGCCTGAGCACTCAGTGTCCATGCAGTGAAGGTTCAGCCTTGTAACCTTCTGTGCACTTGTTGTTTTTCATGTTTGTCTCCAGCTTCTAGGCCATGGGTTCCCCTGGGGCACCAGGTCTTACTTAAGTACCTCTGGATCCCACCACAGAATCCAGGCCCTGACACAAAGCAGAAGCTGCACCAATACCCCTGTGACTCAGTTTTCTTATCTGTAACTCTTACTGGGCTATTTTTGGGATCAGATGAAGGAATCCATGGAAAAATCTAGCATGGGGCCTACATACAATTAACACTAAAAATGTCAGATAATGTAAAGTAAAATAGTAATTATAACCACCACCACCACCTTGTTTTAAGATTCAGCTGAATTCAAGAGCCTGAAAAAGAAGGGGAAGAGAGAGGTGAGCACTGACCAGCCTCTGGGGCAGCTTTTCTAGCAGATTCCTCCCTCCATGGACAAGGCTGTGCTGAGACTGGACTCCACAATAAGCAGGCACATTGGCATGCAGCAGTGTGATAAACAAAGGTGCAAGTGTGCAGTGGCCTGGAGAAGGCAGACTTGCCACACACACAGGGAGGCCATATCCTGGAAACCTGGTGCCCTGGCCCTGGCCCCTCTAGCCCTGTGCTGACCTCCAGGTCACCTCCAGCCCACTACAGAGTTTATAAGCTCTTTCACATACAGTTGCCCATGGCTGCCTTTCTGCACAGCTCCCTTGGGAAGGCACTTCTTTCCTTGCTCCTCTTTCACAGATTTGGAAGCTAAGCTCAGAACTGAGAGGCTGTGCTATGGGTAGATGGCCAGGGCCTGTCCTGGTGTTGGGACACCTCCTGGTGCTGCCTCCCAACATCAGTTCCATGTTTCTGCCCAATCCCCTGAGACACACACTTAGGCAAGGACTGGGGATGTTGGAAGGTCAGGTGCCCCCTCTTCTCTTTTTCTGCTTCCAGAGCTCTCAGAGCATGGAGACTCTCACAGCATTGGGGCTGACAGTTGGCCATCAGCAGGGGTCTAGGGCCATGCACCTATGGGCCCCCTCATTCCCTGGCTTTTCTCCCCTGGAAGCAGGCCGGGTGCCTGGAAAGCTTCATCTTCCACCTCGGAGGCTGCCCAACTTTCTCTCTTACTTGTACCTTATCCCTTAGATCCCTCCTGGTATCAGCTAACCCTGTTGACTGGATGAGGAATAGTTAAGGAAAGGTGTTGAAGGTGGTTGGGTACGGGGAGCCCAGCCTCAGAAGGCCTGGGAGTCCAGAGTGGACAGTGTGTGCTCCCCCCGTGAGCACCCAGGCGTGAATGTGATGAATGGAGGATCCCTAAATCTCAGTCCCTCAGATGGTAGATTATGCTGACAGTATCTATATGTTTTACCGACTGTGTATTATATAGCTAGCAGCAGGGTGGCTATGGATCATAAAGATAGAGCCTTAACAGCGCAAAGCCATGTGCTAAGGTAGGCTTGCCACATACACAGGAGCTCTCTGAGGTCACCAAGGGCTCCTGCCCCCAGGGAAGAGCTCTGGGAGTACAGGGAAGATTTCTCTCTCAGGGTCCTGAGAAGGTGGCATGTAGGGAGGGGTTTGGGACAGGATTTTGGCATCCCTTCACTGGCAGGTACCTCTGCCTAGAATGTTTTTCTCCTCATTATTCCTCAGTGCACTGAGCTCCTGTTTAACCTTCAAGGACTGGGCCAGGTGCACTTCTCCTGGGGAATGCCACACAGGGGTAGGCATCAAGGATGCTCAGTTGTCACTGGGCAGTGAAGGGAGCAACCAGAGATCCCAAAAAGATACCATTCTCTTCAAATAAAATGAGGCTTCTTTTCTGTGCTCCTATGCTACCTGGCATGTAGGTTAACTCAGAGCATAGAGGTCTCTGCTGGACCCTTATACTGAGACACCCCCTAAATGAGAAGGTCAAGTGGGGAGAACCACCATTACTGAGAACTTTTTGCTCCATGGCCTGGCATCAAAGAACCTGTCAACTGGATGACTGAATAAAATGCAGTTGACATATACAATGGAATATTATTCATCCTAAGAAAGGAAGGAAATCCTGACCCATGCTGCAATATGGATGAACCTTGAGGACATTATGCTAAGTGAAAGATGCCAGGCACAGAAGGACAAATACTGGATGACACCACTTACATTAGGTATCTAGAGTAGTTGGACTCAGAAACAGAAGGCAGAGCAGTGGTTACCTGGGCCAAGGGAAGGAGAAGTGGAAAGATATTGTTTAATGAATATAGTTTCCAATTTTCAAGATGAAAAAGTTCTGGAGATAGATGGTTGCATGACAATGTGAATGTACTTAATACCACTGAACTCTGAGAAATGGTTAAGATGGTAGATGGTGTGTGTGTGTGTGTGTGTGTGTAGTACACACACAAAAAAGAACTGGTTATCCAGAGGTCTGGTTAGATCTGTCAACAATGACACGTCCCTTAGGGCCTGCACACTAGGCAGGGTGAGGGAATGACGAGGCTGGGGGCTTTCATGGCATCAGGGCTGGAGTGGGCACCTGTGTGTAGTACCAAGTGGGGCTTCTGGGTACACCTTCCTGCTGGCTGTCACTGGGGAGCACTGCTGTGTGTACACATACACAGGGCACCCCCCAGAGGTTCCAGATGTGCTGCTAGGAGAAAGATGTGGTGGAAGAGTGTGTGCACACATACACGGACACACACGAATGCACACACATGCTCATACATGCATGCACACACACACACACACACATCCTCATACATGCACACTCATGGCAGCTTGCTGTGTCACCCAGTCATGGGGCTTGGGAAGGGACAGAGATGGAGCAGTTGGGGCATTTGTTTCCAGAGAGAGATTTATGAGTGGGAGAAGAAGTTAGTATCAACAAGTGATGAGTTAGGCTAGTAATACTTCAGCTTAAGTTCAGAAACTCTGGTGGAAAAAGAAAATAACATGTCCAGAGGCTGTACGTCAACCTAAACAGGCTGGTGGCATGGACAACCTGCTGCCCAGAAATGAGGCTCCTGGATCCTGGTGTGAGTTCTGGCCAGTCACTCTTTTGGAACAAGGGGTTGTCCTTGGTCTGTGCTCCATGCACTAAGAGGGTAGAGAAGAGAGTACAGGGTACTGAGTGGGGGAAAGAAACATATGCCCAGGATGGCCAAAGGGAAGAGGCACCTCCTTGAAGTCCATCATGAAGCCTATTTGGCCTGGATGCATTATTCCATTAACTTTGCCTCCCAGGGGACAGGTCACTAACATCTCTGGGAGTCTGCACATACCTATTTCCAAGGGCATCAGGATGCTGGTGATGGGGGAGGTGGGCTGAGGAGCATGCCCAGATCTCCTCAGGCTTCAGAAGACATCCCTGAGGAAATCCTCAATCAACCACTGGGGACACTGAGTGCTTTAGGTCTGGGCTGAGACAACCTCAGTCTCAAGATATCAAGGGCCCCTGGTGGCTCACTCAGCCTGATGATTTCCAGGCTGACCTTATTCCTTTGGTTAGAGTGTGCATGGACACAATACCAGGATAATGGTTCAGTAATTTAATTAAAGTTTTGTATGTATTTTTAATGTGTTGCCTGTGGTCTGAAAGATCTGACCTTCCCTGGGGTCTGTCAGAGATAGTTTGGTTAGTCTTCCCGGGCCATGTGTCAGAGGAGGAGAGAGAAGACTCATCCCAGCCTGTGTGAAAGGGGCCTTGGTGTCTCAAGTGCTGGCCTTTTAGCCCCAGCCTGAGTGAGGCTGTTCCTGCTGCCCTGATGTGCATCTCTGTCTTGATAAGAGGGCAGGCGGCTGACAGAGAGGGAGAAGCAGGGAGCTGGGAGACTTAGGTCATGGTCTAGGATAAGGCACTACCATGCTGTGTGACCTGAGATAAGCCAGGAACCTCTCTGGGCATTAGTTTCCTTATCTATAAAAAGAAGGAAGCAACCAAGAATCACAGAATCCAAATTCTGGGCTTTGCCCTGCAGGCTAGATAGTTTTCAGTGTTTATCTGATACTTTGTGGCTATGGATGGCAAATTCTTGATTCTCAGACCCATTTCCTCTACCAAGGTAAATGGTATAATTCAGGTAGGGCAATGTTCATATGGCTCCCACTCATATTTTAGATGAGGAAGATGAGGTTCCATGAGATTCTATTACATAGTGAGCTGCTGACATAGCTGTGTCCCTGGGTTAGCCAGCTGATCACCTCATCCTGTCAGGCCAAGGGCCCTTCTCCCTCCTTGCTGCTTCCCTCTGTTGAGCTCAGGACAGTGGCCTCCTAGCTTTCTTTCCCTCAGGATGAGGGTGGGGTTGAGCCCAGGCAAGAGCCCCTTAAGTCTCCTGCTCCATCCTCACTCAGCATGATGCTGGAGGCAGCTGGGGCCTCATTTGCTCATTTTGAACCTCTGGGGGCTTAGGAAATGCTTTTTGGTGAGAGTGGTTCCAATAAAAAGAGAATTTCAGGTGCATCCACTTCCAAAAATGTTAGCTCCTGTTTATCTGGAAGTGTCACGGACAAAGGAAGACATATTCCTCATCTCATTGTATCTCATCAGGGGCGTGGTGCAGGGGCTATTATTGGGCTACATTCCCATCACAGGTGAGGAGACTGAGGCTTAGGAAGCAAGGTCACATGCTGACGACTGACAGACCCAGCACCTGGCATCATGCCAGGCATAAAGTAAGCTGTTCAGTGTTTATTAAGTGAATTGTTAAATAAATGAATAATAGAAATTGCTAGGCAAAGCACTTACTATTGCATGTTCTGGGTGATCACCATGATTAACTGTAATGACTTGCTCTGTCCTCATAAATCTCCTAGTATTATTCCCATTTTTGAGATGATAAATCTGAGGCACAGAGAGGTTAAGTAACATCCCAAGGAAACACAGTTATTAAGTAGCAGAGCAATATTTGAATTTAGCCAGTCAGGCTCCAGAGTCCATGCTCTTAGCCATCACACTAAACCATCTATGTCAAGTCTAGAATGGCACTTTCAGTAGAACTTTCTGTGATGCTGGGAATGTTCTGTATCTGTGCTGTCCAGTATGGTAGCCACTAGCCACATGTGGCTACTGAACTCTTGAAATGTGGCTGCTATGAATGAGGAACTGCCCACTATGGGAGGGAAAGCAGCCCATCCTACATCTAGTGTTGGGCTATGCAGGTTTCTGAATAACGGTCAAATGAATAGTACAGAGTCTTGAGCCTAAAGAGACGTGTGGCCTCAGAGGCCAGATTGGCCACCTGCCTCATAAGGAAGGAAGCAAGACAGAAGTGAAGGAGAGAGGAGAAGGCATGAGCCCAGCCAGAGAGGACTGGCAGAACCAGGTACCCAACCTCAGGTCTGGTACTATAGTTCCACTCCTAATACACAATATTGCTTTCTTGTCTCTGCTCCCTCCATGCTTCTTCCCTTCATAAAGAGATAATAAGAGCTCACACTTCCCACATACAAGAAGAAAGAAGCCCTGCCCATGGCTCTAATACTTAGCTGTGAGACCCGCAGCCCTGTGGGCAAGGCTTATCCCTAAATCCAGTCAACTCTTGGTGATCCAGACTGAGACTCTCCACTTTTGGGCTTATCGGTGGCAAAGCCCTAATCCCTGCCAGGCACTTTGCTGGGAGGCTGCCTGCCCTGCTGTCAGCTGGTACGCACAGGGAGCACAGACTCATTTTAATATTGGCTGGGGCTGAACCTCATTAGAAAAGTAAATTTGCTGTAGCTGCAAAAAAAAAAAAAAAAAAAAAAAAGCAACCCACATAACCCTTCCAAAAGCTAAATAAAAACCCCTGATTTTGGATTATTTGATGCCTTATGTTCTCAGCACTGGCCCAGAGCCTGGAACACAGTAGGTGCTCAGTCAATGTGTGTGGAAGTGAATGGAATTTTGAGTGATCTCTGTCCACCTTGTCATCTTTCATCATGGATAATAGGAGGTCACAGAGCCAGAGTTCTTCTAAGTTACACAAATTGTTTTAGGGGAGCATTGGCTGATAAATTGGAACAATTACACTGACTACTAATGAGACATTGAAACATTGTTGATGCTGTTTCAAGGAGACACCTAGAGTGTCCTTGCAACACAGGCATGCCCCAGGTGGGCCAGGGGAAGGCCCAGAGTCTGGAGGTGTGGCAAAGCAGATGGGGTGGAACAGCATGGGGGGTGGAGAGACTACAACCATCCCAATGTGACTGGTTTCAGAACTGGCCAGAGAATTGCTACTCCAAATCCTAGAGCCATCCAGATCCTGGAAGAATAGGGGGAGAGGTTATATAAAATAAGTACATAAATTAATATCCATCTAGCACTTCACTTAAAGACAGCCTGGTGAGATGAGGCTTCCTCAATTTACAGATTTTTAGGAAACCAGGGCTTAGAGGGCTCAGTTTTTCCCAAAGTCCACTCAACTAGTCATAGAGGGAACAGAGCTGGGCCCCCCAGGCCTGGCTGAGAGCCTGTGCTCTGCATTGTACTAATTCCTTTCCCCATAATGCTCTTCAGCAGGGTCTCCAAAGTTCTTGTCTGGCAGCCTGGGGGGTCATGAAAGAGGTTTTTCTTTTTCCTTCTCCCCAGAGCCAGTCTCCCCAGAGTCGACACCCTTCTCTACCCCACTTCATCCCAGGACCAGGAGGGGCGGAGGGGCAGGGTCCAGAAGATGGGAGAAACCCTCAGCACTGGGGGATGGGCCTGAGCAAGAAGGTCTTCCAGAAGACTCTTGATCCAATAGCCAGTCCCCTTTCTGCCTTTGGGTCTCCCTCTGAACCACCCCTGCATTCATCAGAGCCATGGAAAGAGCATTCCTCAGGAGACTGTCCTCCTGATTCCCTAAGGAGTCCCCTGCCCAGGCAAATGAGTGCTGATACATTGGAGCTTGGAAGAGCACTGGACAAACCCCAACTGCACTACCAGGCAAGCCAGACCTCTGCCTCTGGGCCCCCTGCCCTGTTGTTCTGTGAGTGTGCTTCTGTGTCTTTGTCTGTTGTCTCAGGCTAACTCCTCTGCCTGCCTCAGACTCTCAGATTCCTTCTCTTCCTGAGCCCTGCCTTTGCTTCTCCTTCAGTGTCAGCAGATGGGAGCTCTCAGGCATTTCTATTCCTCTTTTCTAGCCAGAGTTAACCAGCATGTTCCCCTACCCTTAAGCCTCACTCCCAGGCAGCTCACCCTACTGCATTTCTCACACTTGCAAAGCTCCTGCCTTGTCTCCTCACCCTATGCTTCACAACAAGAAGTAAAGCTGACTTGCTTCCCTCACCGCTCAAAAACTACTATGGGAAAATCCAGGTCTATCCAGAGGCCTGAGGCAGGGGACTGGGCTAGCCCCACTGGCATCTTCCTCTACAACCCCTGGTCTCTACTGCAGGCTCCAATCCTGTCACTGGAGCTGTCCCACCTCAGTGATTTACCTGCCCCATCCTTCAGGTGGACCAGTTAGTGTCTGCTCATCCAGAAACCTATATGCACATATTCAATCCAGCACATGTAAGCTTCCAACATGCCTAAAAATAGAGTAATTTCCAAGTATGTAGGAACAGGTAGAGAAATGGGCACAGCAAACCACTTGGCTCCTGTGCTGAATGGGGCACACATTCATTAACCCTCCTTCTTCCATTAATGCTGGCAAGCCATCTTGCTCGCACCAAAAGGGGAAGCGGTAAATGGCGCGCAACTCTAGAACCTTTGGGGGTGCTGGGGATGGACTTGGCAGAGTAGACAGTCTCTTTGAGGGTCTCATGGGAAGGGTCTTCATTCCATATGAAAGAAGGGGGGTCTTGTCATTTGGTCCAGTAAGGGCAATAATGGTCACCAGTTAAGCAGGTTCTGGGAGCAAATGTCTCAATCTCTGTGGTGGCTATTGGCAGAGGTAGGGAGACATGAGGCACAGAAAGACAAATCTTAGAAAACCCTACAGCATCAGTCTTGTGAAGCCACCTGCCCCCATAACCCCAGTAACTTAAGAAGCTATGTGCCTCCTGTTTCTACACAAACATAATAACTTCACAGTGCTATGCACAGGACACTCACACCTGATCCTTTTACAGAGCATGCCACAGAACCCAACCAGGTCCCAACGGGTCCTCCATCCAGACTGGTAACCATGCAGGCAGAGCTGCCCCACCAGCATAGGGCTAGCAACTGTCAGCAGAGGTCCCCTTTGGAGTCCTGTGAATTGGAAATCCCTGGAATCCCTTAGCTCCAGCTTCTACTAGAATTCATCTAAATAGTACATGGCTGGGGAGTCTGGGTGGCTCAGCTGGTTGAGCTTCCGACTTCAACTCAGATCATGATCTTGAGGTTGATGAGTTAGAGCCCAGCATCAGGCTCTGTGCTGACAGCTCAGAGCCTGGAGCCTGCTTGGGATTCTGTTTCCCTCTCTCTCTGCCCCTCCCCCACTGATGCTCTGTCTCTCTGTTTCAAAAATAAATATAAACATTAAAAAAAACTTTTTAAAAATAGTGCATGGGTGACACTAGGCCTGGCTGGGTGGAGGCAGGGGAAGGGGAGGTAGTCAGGACTGTTTGTTGATTGATGTATTATATGTGTGTGGGGGGAGGGGGTGTCTCTTGACCTTAGTTGCTTGGTACCAGGCTGTCACCTCCTTTCCCTGGCACTGTTAGATCCTGTGGCTTCCTCTATTCTTTCCTGCCTCACCTCTCAGCCTCCTTTTCAGAAGTTGTATCCCTCCCTTTGGAGGGATCAGGACCTCAGGCCTAAGCCCAGATGCAGGAGGCTGGGTGGTGAAGCTGGTCATGCCTCCTTCCTCCTGGCTACGCTGAGGGTCCCAAGGACCCTTTGTCATCCTTGCCACCTCACAACCTTTCAGTCTCCCCAGCAGAGTTGCAGAGCCTGGGTCCCCTGAAGAGAGTTAACTTGCCAGCGCCTGCAGCCTCAGAGCGACTGGGGATGGCTTTGGGGAGCAGGGGTGCGGCAGGTGTGCGGGCCCCTGACTCCTCCGGGCCACCAGGAACCACCTGCTGAGGTGGAAAGGGACCCAAGAGCTAAAAGCCTGCGCCAGTTGTGAGAAGCTGACGAGAACCAACTCTCCCCTTAAGGCCGACCGGAGGAGGGCAGGCATCGCCCGGGTTTTGTTTCGCAGCCCCCTCGGTAGCAGTGCCTCCCAGCCCCGGCCCGTTCCCGGCCGCTTTCCAGCTGCCCCCGCTGCGCGCGCTCGCGCACGCACACACACGCGCGCGCACACACACACACACACACACACACACACCCCACACAGACACACTCGCACCCAAGGAGGACATGGCATGGGTACTGATGGGGACGCATAAAAGGGCTCTGTGCGCGGCGGTGGCTCTCGCGGGCGCGGGGGCACTGACCTGCGGCGGCGAGTCCGGATCGTCCCCGGCGCGGTCCATGGCGGGCGGCGGCCCCTACGCGCCGACTCCGGCGCCCCTTGGCTGCTGCCCTGGGCCGCGCGCACCTCCCTCCCCGGGGGCTCTCGGGCTCCGGGCCCCCGGGGGCCACTTCATAGCCGCGGGGTCCGCGCACCCACCCGCCGCCCCGGCCCGGCTCCTTCTGGGCTCAACGAGGCGGCGGCCGGAGCCTGGGAGCGCGCGGGAGGGCGCAGGGAGACAGGGGCGGGGGAGCCGGGGAGGGGGAGGCACGGGGTACCGGAGAGGGGGTGAGGCGAGGGAGCCAGGCCCTGGGGACAGCGAGGGGGAGGCGCGGAGCGGCCGGAGCCGAGCCGACAGGGCCAGCGCGGAGTCCCCTCGGCGGCAGCGGATGCGCCGGTGCAGCCGCGGCTCTGACAGCGCCTGCCGCCCCGCCCCCACCCCTTCGTTCCCCACCCCCACTCCCCCCGCCCCCGCCCCCGAGAGCGCGCAAGCTGCTGGCGGGACCCGCGCCGCTAATGGGCGGTACCAACCTCGCCAGCTGAGGCGGGGGGGCGCGAGGAGGAGGAGGCGACCCCCCCTCCCGGGATTGGTATCACCCCTCGCCCCCCTACACACTCGCCCTTCCCAGCCCCAACAGCACCAGCTTGAGGAGCTGGAGCAGGGGCTGCGGGCGGGGGCCGAGACAAGCCCGACCTCGGCTCTCTAGAGTTAAAGCTCGCCAGACCCGCTGCCTGCACCCCCATCCCACCCCGCCTCCATCCTGGCTGTTCCTGGCGCCCAGCTTGGCAGCCTTTCTCAAAGGGTGATTGTTTCCGGGCTGGGCAGTTGGGGGGCGGTTCTCTGGGACTGGGAGGCAGAGCTGGGGAGCGGGGAGGGTGCGGCTCCCTCCTCGGTTTCAGGCACCCCGGAGTGGGAGATAGCTGGTGGGGGCAGGGGTACCTGCTGGGATACGGAGCTACCTATGTAGGGTGAAGACGGGGGTCCCTGGGCGCCGGCCAACAGAGCGGCCCCACCTGTGGGCACTGCTGCCTTGTCGAAGGGCATGTCCAGCTGCCGAGTGTCATCTTCAACTCCCTCTCCCACAGTGCCCTGGACATTCCAAAGAGAAAGCAGGGGGGCAATGCGTGGGGTAGAGATGGACTGGGAAGGAACAAGGAGGAGCAGAGATGGAGAGAAGGGGGCCAGCAGGCTATCTAGTAATTTCCCAGGGTTCCTTGGGCAAAGAAGCCCCAGTATATTTCCTGCCTGTGTGTGCCAGGAGGGCCAGGGGAGTGTATGACCAGGGAGTCCTTGTGTATGCATATGTGTGTACATGTATATATGGGGTGTAGATATAGCCATGGCATGTAGCTATCTATGGAGATACTTCCAAATGCTCTTGTGTCAGGTTGCCAGAGACTTAGAAGCTATCCTTATACCTGTTTTAAGGGTTTGCACCCACAGGCTGGTCTTCCTCCCGGACACCTGTAGTCAAGGCCACCGTGTGTCCTCTTCACAGCCCCGGGAGAGGCCAGCTCCTATCGCTGGGGTTCTGGCCATAGCAGGGCCAGAGAATGTCAGTGTTTTTTAGAAGCTCAAATTCTTGCTCAAGGTCTGATGTCTTCTTACCTCCACCAACTCTAGACCCACTGTCAGGCATTGCTGAATTAAAGTTGTACCACCAGTCAATGTGTTTCTATGTACCATGGACTGATGGTGAGAAGCAAGGGACCTCTTTCCCCACCACCTTCCCTCTCCTGGTCAGTACCCAGCCAGGCTCTGCCCTGCTCCTTCCCTGAATATGTGTGGTAGGTGGAGGATGGGGTAGGGGCAGGGTCAGGGGCTTCAGAATCAGCTACTTTGATCAAGATCTTGAGATGTGGAAGGGGCCTCATCATCCATACCATCTCACAGATATTTGAAAATATAATTAATTACCGCTTCTGGTGACAGCTGTCCCTCCCTCTCATTCCCTCTTCCTTTCCTGTATTTAACAGCCCTCTTCACCAGCAAGGAAGTTCTTCCAAATCTAACCTGAGTACCTTCTGCTGCAGCACAGGATCATTTCCTCATTCTCTTAATGAAGCATGAATTACAGCAATCCCTATACTCTGCTTTTTCCTTCCCTATTGAATAACCCTTGTTCCTTTTACTCTGCTAAGAGAATCTTTCCGGAGACTATGTTTTCCTTGTCTCTACATTCTGCTCCCTGCTCCACACCAACTGGAGCAGGGGAAGGGCAGATGCTGGAACAAGAGAGGGCAGATCAGGAGAGCACAGTGGAGGGGCCAGGCCATGGGTTTGCATGGAATACAAACTGCCTCTCTCCCCAACTAAACCAGCTGGTCCTGTTCACACACTCACCAAATGGTAGAATAGAAATGGCTTACAAGAGTTGTTAGTTCTAACCCCTGATTTTATGAACAAGGGAACTGGAGCCACAAAGGATGTCATCATTAGCAATGTGTGAACTATGTGCGTGAGGGTGTGCCAGAGATTACACTCATTTTCCATCCATTCTCCCAGGACAGGACATAACCTTCATATGATAAGCTCAGGCAATGGAGAGCTTCAGGCTGATTCTGAAGATACTACCTGAGTGACTAGGTAGTTAGTCTTTTCACAGACAGTGTTTTCAGTAAGAAAACCAGGGGTCTGACTAAACAGTCACCAGTCCTCTCTGGTCCTGACAGGCTGTGGCCAGTTGGATACCTTCTGCAGGTGTTCTCTGGTGCTGTGCCTTGCACTAATGGGAGGCTAGCCAGATGGAACAGGAAGGGTGACAAGCTTTACCCTCAACATTCTTATGAGAACAATAGTGATAATAACACTCCTTTCTAGGGACCTTTCTTGCAGTTTAGCCCCAGGCTCTGTTTATAGAATTTTTTAATATTAATTTTTAGAGCCAACTTAAAACAATAATGTGGGATTAAAATTAGCATGATAAGCCTCAGTGAAGAGAGAACAGCCTGCCATTAGTTTCGGTGGGAAGTTTTGGCAACACCCCAAGTGCGTGAACACATATAAATACACAAACAGCTATATAGACACAAAATGTGCACACAGAGGCAGATACACATACAAACACACACAACTCTTGTATTCCTCCAGTACGCTCATGCATGCATGCATACACCTATGCATACCTGAACCCGCCCACACATGTAGATGTATATGTGCACACACATATACACACCAGTCCCCATAAGGTGGTTGGGCCATAATGATTGCCTTCTACTCCTTTTTCTGTTTTCCTGCTTGCCTCTTCAGGTCTCTGGAAACCCTTCTCTTCCACATCTGGATTTAGTGCTTCCCCTATAATTTAGCCCTTGCTCCAAACACCTGGAGCAGTTCCTGAATCTCCTTGAATGATTGATCTTCCCATTCCCCCTCTTCCCTGCCAAGAGTGAGCCCCTCTTCTCAGAGGCCCCCAAAGCCTGCCACCAAAATGTTTAGTATGCAAAGCCTGGGTCTGTCCTCTGGGACAAGCTATTATGTGTTTATTGTGTAGTTAAATAGGAAGGGAGTCCTGTCCCTGCTCGGGTCCTGGCACAGCTCCTACAATCTGACTCCCAGAAGGGTTCCATAAAACCATCATCTGCAGTGCAAAACCCCAAAAACCATCTGGGAGGTCTGTAGGTTTTCTCCAAATCACCTGTCCCCTAATTTAATATGAATAACAGTTTACTCTTATCAGTTAATTGTTCCCCTTGTAAGTTCCCTCTGACTCTGCTGGCCTCTCTTTCAGCAGGAGCTTTGGCCTTCTCCTGATTTGTAATGAAACTTCCTTTTCTGACCACCCTTCCTCCTCAGCTAACCAAAAAGTCCAGAGAGATAACAGAAAACAGCTGAGCTGCTCTCTGCCTATCTGGGATCCAGTGCTAGTCTTTGCTCTCTGTTGGGGCCCCCATTTCTAGGGAGCCACCCCCCACCCTGGAATCTACAGCAGTGATTTTGCTGATGTGAATGTACTGGTCCACGAAGACTCCCCCGGGCCCCCACATGCTGCATGTGCTCACCCATTATTGTAGCCCCTACCTCACCAGAGTGGTGGGAGTTGAGAGGAAGGACAGCTGCACTCAGGCTGGGCAGGGCAGTCAGGGTGAGTTCCCCAGGGCCCTGGCACACTTCACAGCATCTGGCAGGCATGCATGACCTGCTCCTCAGTGGCTCTCGCTGGATGTGTATGCATGTGTTGTTTTGGGTGGTTGAGCTCATGGCCCAGAGAGAGAATGGAGAGGAAACCTTTTAGCTGTTCTCTTTCATCAGCAGTTCTCTGGTCAGAGCTTTGGATTTTGAACATTATTGCTTCCCCATAACAAATTAGAAATGGTCCTTGGGTTCTCAGGACTCTCAGACCTCCCACTGTCTCCCTCTTTCTCTCTTTAGCAGGTCCAGGATCCTTCCTGAACTACAGCAAGGAGGCTGAACTTGCCCTTCTCAAATCCCTGCATCCATGGGGAGGGTGCAGTTGCATGGCTTTAGACCCCCCAAATTATCTCAGTTTCTAAAATTCCAGTATAGTTAACATACAGTGTTATATTAGTTTCAGGTGTACAATACAGTGATTCAACAATTCTATACATTACTCAGTGTTTATCGTGATAAATGTACTCTTAATCCCCTTCACCTATTTCAGCCACCTGCCCACTCACCTCCCCTCTGGTAAGCATCAGTTGTTCTCTGTACTTAAGAGTCTGTTACTTGGTTTGTCTCTTTTTTTCTTTGTTTGTTTTCTTAATTTTCACACATGAATTAAATCATGGAATTCATCTCTCTCTGATTGACTTATTTCACTTACCATTAGAGACTGTAGATCCATCCATGTTGCTGCAAATGGCAAGATTTCATTCTTTTTATTGGCAAGTAATATTCTGCTATATGTATACCACATCTTCTTTATCCATTCCTCAATAGATGAACACTTGGGCTGCTCAGTGTGCCAAACTATGGAGTTTGACTATTGTAAATAATGTTGCAATAAACACAGAGGTGCATATGTCTTTTTGAATTGGTGTTTTCGTGTTCTTTGGGTAAATACCAAGTAGTACAGTTACTGGATTGTAGGGTACTTCAAATTTTAACTTTTTGAGGAACCTCCATACTGTTTTCCAGAGTGGCTGCACCAGCTTGCATTCCCACAACAGTGCACAAGGGTTCCTTTTTCTCTACATCCTCGCCAACATAAAATGATCTCATTTTTGTTTTGCTTTCTTTTTCTTGTGGCTGAGGGAGGCGTGAGAGGCTATGGAAGGAGAGCCCTGTGACTTGGAGGTGCATCCCTCTGAGGCAAACTTGGGACCAGTCTCTGTCCTCTTGGGGCGGTGAAAACAACCCGAGGTTGCCCCTTGACCTCTTCAACTACTCCCTAACTATTCCCCAGAACCCATTCCTCCCAAGTCCCTCTGGAACTCCTTATGGCCCAGGTCTGGGTCAGTCACAGTGTGAGCCCTAGGGACTCCCTCAGTTCCTTCAAGAGCCTTCTCTGGCCCTGCTGCTCTCCCCCTGCAACCTCTCCTGACTGAGGCACCTCAGGAAGTAAACTGCCTTCCTCTCAGTGCCATCCCATCTTCTCTGGGCTTTTCTGAAGGCTCTTATTGATGCATGCATGCTTTCATTTGTTTAGCTGATATTCTGTGCCTATTATAAGATACTCTTATGCCAGACTCTGTGCTAAGCATCAGGATAGAGCAGTAATAACAGATGTAGCAGTAAATAACAACAATGAGCAAAGTTAATTTTCATGAGTCCCTTTATATGTACCAGGTAATGTTCTAAGTCTTCACATGCATTAACAAATTTCATGATGTTTGTTTATGAGGCACTGTTTATGACAAGGTTCTATTATAAATTCCATATTATAGGTCAGGAATCCAGGGCATAGTATTTAGGTAATATAATCAAGGTCACATGTTTAGTAAGTGAGAAAGTTGGCATTTCATGCAGGCAGTCTAATTCTAGAACTCATGCTGTTCATCATCCCAGTATACCTCAGGAGCTTATATGCTAGGGGTATAATAGACAAGCAAACATGCTGAATAAATACAAATATTGAATGAGATATAAGAAGGAAATCACAGGATCAAGAACTAGGGAAAATCCTGAGAGGGGCTTTTTACATGAGAAGATCAGGGAAAGTCTCCATCAAGAGTTCACAGTTGAGCTGCATCCTGCAGAATGGTAGGGCCAGTTGCATGAAGAGCTGGGGAAAAGAGTCCCAGCCCTAGAGAACAGCAATAGACAAAGTTGGGAGGCAAGAAAAGGCTCAGTGTGTTTGAGAAACAAAAACAAGGCAAGTGAGGCTGGAGTGTGGAGAGCAAGGACAAAGTGCTGTGAAGTGAGAAGAACATTCTCTTTCAGAGTTTGAGAATTCATGTGCATGACCGACCTCCTGCACAAGTGTCTTCTAGAGAAGAGCTGTTCAATAAATATGATGGATGTAGTTGCTTAATTTTCTGCCTAGACTCCAGGGTGATGGGTAGACATCTTAGACCTCCAGTGTGAGCAGAGCTTCTGCAGAAGTGACTCCTTTCTCCTGAGCCTCTCTCACCTTCCTTTTTGAATTTGGAAGACATAAAGAAGGACTAAGAGTCTTTCCTTATGGGTGCTTTGATTTCTCTCATTCATTCATTCATTCATTAATTCATTTATTTATTCCACCCAATTTCTGGGAGCCTGCTCTGTGCCAGGACTTATACTAGGTGCTGAAAATAGAGAAATGAAAGATATGGCTCCTGCTTTCAGTCTGGCAGTCCTCTCAAGCCTGAGGTTTCTGTGTTTCCATTTGCCATCTGCTTTTCCCCATGTGCCCTACCACTGGATTCTTCTGAAGGCAAGAAGAGGGATGAGTCATCTGGGAGGCAGGTAGAGACTGGGGTGAGGCTTCTGTAGAGGGCAAAATGTAGGAGGGGAAGAGAGAGGAAGCATTGGGCAATGACCTCCAACTTTTTCCTTATTGCCCAAGATGCTGGGTGTCATGACTTCTTTTGGATAGGAAAGGAAGAAAAGGAGTCTATAACAGTTGCAGGCAAATTTTAGACTTAAATTAGTGATTTTTAAAAATTTTATTTATTTAAAAAAATTTTTTTTAAACGTTTTTTATTTATTTTTTTGGGGACAGAGAGAGACAGAGCATGAACGGGGGAGGGGCAGAGAGAGAGGGAGACACAGAATCGGAAACAGGCTCCAGGCTCCAAGCCATCAGCCCAGAGCCTGACGCGGGGCTCGAACTCACGGACCGCGAGATCGTGACCTGGCTGAAGTCGGACGCTTAACCGACTGCGCCACCCAGGCGCCCCTATTTAAAAATTTTTAATGTTTATTCATTTTTTGAGAGAGAGAGAGAGAGAGAGAGAGAGAGAGAGAGAAAGAGAGAGAGAGACAGAATCTGAATCAGGCTCCAAACTATCAGCACAGAGTCAGATGCAGGGCTTGAACTCATGAACTGCAAGATCATGACCTGAGCCCAAGTTGGATGCTTAACTGACTGAGCCACCTAGATGCCCCTTAAAGTATTAATTTTTGATCAAGCATATTCTGGAAGAAAATTTGATATTAAAAAATTTGACAATTTTTTTTTTTTTTTTTGTGCTCAGTGTATCGGAAGCAGACCTCTCTCCTCCCTCTCAAGATTCCTTAGACCTGTGAATTTCCATTCTTCCTTCCTTCCTTCCTTCCTTCCTTCCATTTTTCTCTTCTTTTTTTTTTCTCCTGGAGACATGAGAATGGCAGAAGTGAGGAGGGGATACTCAGAATCAGTGAGCATTGATGCTCTTTGCCAAACCTGCATGTGGCCTGATCTATGTGTTATGGAAGACAGAAAAAGAGAGAACTCACACTAAATGCTCTCTGACAGCCTCATTGATAATGGGAAGCTGAGGGGACTGAGGAACATGTTCTTTCTGGCTTTGTGAAACAAGCAAGAGTCTGTCAGGATTTCTGGGCAGCGAGGACATATGAATGGAAAGGGTGCTGAATATCGAGAATCAAACTTTTCCTCAGACTGGGAAGAAATGATGGAGGCAAGGCCAGTTGAAAGCCTGGAAACTATTCAGCAGTCGACTGTTCAGTGAGATCCCAAAGATTGAAGTCTTGAACTTCCAGCTCAGACAATTAGCCCTCAGGCCACTGTGGCTGCTCACCAGGTAGCCCACACACAAATGACTGCAGCCAGGCCTATAACTGGGAAAACTCCCCTTCACCTGATTGCTACTTCCTCACTGCATGCATTCAGGGTCTGTGTAGGGGAGCTGGTGATCTGTCCTCAGATAGACTACTGATGGATAAAGGGGCTAAGGAGTTAGGGAGAGCTCTAATAGCCCTCTGGGTTAGAGCACACATCTGATAGTTCTAATTCTCCAGCTCCATTTTCTGCAAATAGATGGTCATCTTGGGCTTTCTGGTCTCTAATCCCTCATTCAGCAAAGCAAACACCCTAAATCCTCAATAATGTAGGTTTTACTGTCTCATATATATATATATATATATATATATATATATATATATATATATATCTGTTTCAGCACCGAGGCCAGCACCACTCATGAGCAGAATATGTTCTTGCATCTGGACATAAGCAATATTAGGACTCTGGAAGCCCAACTTGGGCTTGGCAGGAGGGCATCACATTGTGGAAGCCAGGCTGACATCCACATAGAACCCTGTTTCTAGGCCCTGTAGCGGTGTTTCTTTGAAAAGACAGAATCTTTAAAAAATTTTTTTTTAATGTTTATTTATTTTTGAGAGAGAGAGACAGAGTGTGAGTGGGGAGGGTCAGAGAGAGAGGGAGACGCAGAATCCAAAGCAGGCTCCAGGATCTGAGCCGTCAGCACAGAGCCTAACGTGGGGCTTGAAATCATGAACTGTGAGATCATGACCTGAGCTGAAGTTGGCCGTTTGACCTACTGAGCCACCCGGGCACCCCAAGATAGAGTCTTCTTTAAAATGACAACTAGATAAGACATAGAATAGAAACAACGTATTCAGGAAAGGATTGGAAAAGGTCAAGAGGGCCCATTTTCCAAATGAGGGGGCTGACCTAGATCATGATGGCAAATCAATTTTATTTTGCATGCCAATTTCAGTGAATTCATTGTAGATGTGTGAAGTGTTGTGTGAAGTGTTGTCTGAAGCTACATCTGTGGTAAGCAGGACAGAGTGCCATGACCTATTAGTAATTTTGCATTGAGTGGGTGGTAGGATAAGGATGGCCATTTCTGCTAATTAGGTGATGTCTAAAATCCTTTTAACTTATAGTATTATATGTTTTAAAAAATCAGTTTCTATATGTTCTCTTCTTTTAGTTCTTCCTTAAAAAAAATCCCACCCATTTATTCACCCATTTAACTTTGGTTGAGGGCCTGCTAGGTGCTTGTAACATTTTACTTACCCTCAGTAAGCTTGTAGTCTAACAGAGAAAAAACAACCAAGGAGATGCATCACAGTGGGAAAAGACAGTGTTCTATGGAATTGATGACATGATTTTGGTGTAGTGAAGGTAGGATGAAGTCCCAGCACAATGGGTCCCCAAATTCAAATTACAACTCTCAGCACATTGGTGGCCCAACTGGCAGAACTTGAAAGCAGGCTTCCTGTTACTTAGCTCTGAGGTTGAAAAAAGAGGTCCCAAACTCTGGGTCATCAGTTTGTCGGTAGACCCACCCTTGTTAAGTGACATTTGCCTATTGATGTAGCTAGGGCAATCAGAGAGTCCTCTCATAGGCCTAACCTAGCTATGTTCAGCCACAGACTACCTAGTAGAACTCCACAGTTGCTATACAAGAAGGCTCAGCATATCCCCAATTTGAAACCACATTTAAAGCTCCTAAATTTTAGAGGGGAGGGAGATACTGGAATGTATTTATTAAGGATTAAGGGGAAGGATAGTAGTGTCTTGTCATTGAAAGGAATTGGGAAGACTACCAGAGATGCTAAGACAGGCCATTTATAATGAACTTTCTCTTTGTCCTCTGGTAAACTATTATCGTCTTTGTGAGTTTCAGCAGATTTATTTGTGATCAATCAGGGTTAAGAAAACATAAGCAAAGGGAAAGTGGACATTGTGGCTTTACAGCTGGGCACACTGAGGCCTAGGAATGAAAGAAAGCTGCCCAGGCCACATTGCATGGCCACCAATCCTTCTGTGTTCTCAGAGTCCCAGCAGGCCTGCAGAACTAAGAAATTACAATGGACAGGGGCCCTCCTAAGACTGAAAGCTAAAACCCAATCCATTCATCTCAGTGGTGAATGGTGAATCTTTCTGCCTCTCTTGAAGATCCCACAATTAAACAGGCGAGAAATGTATTTCATAAAATATGCATATTGTTTGCTTTGTATAAAAGCATTTTAATCTCTCTTAGCTCATAGCCAAGATGAGCAATGGAAGGAACAATCTTTCACTGTGTATTAAAATCAGGCACTGGTTAGCAGTATCTTCTGGAGTGAATTCCTAATCATCATTGTCATCATCATCATCATCATCATCACCACCATCATCACCACCACCATTATCATCACCACCATCCCTACTATTTATTAGGTAAGTGTATAATTTCACATGAGTTCCACAGAAGTTGGAACTGTGACTTATTCATTAAATCATCTCTTTTACCTAAAAGTTTTTGGTACATGCTAGAGGCCTAAGAAATATCAGATGTTATAAATGTTTATTAAAAATAAATGAATGAATAAATGAGGTTTCATATAAATTATGTTGTTTGTTCCTAAATATAATACCATGAGGTAGATAGGGTAAGTCTCATTACTCTCAAATTAGATATAAGGAAACTGAGGCACAGATGGGTGCCTTGCCTTGACCTGGCCCTATCTTGAGATCTGACCTCTTAGAGGTAATTGTCCTGCTTTGCTCAAGTTTTCTTCCTTGGGTAGAATATGATCACTAGCCTCCCTATGCCATCTTCCCTTCTGGCCCTGGCTGAGAGCCTATGTTGGGGAAAGAAGGCAGCCCTTAACCCATTTGTCTCCTGTGTTCTATCAGACTGACTAACTTCACTTCTATGGATAATGGCTCACTATCAGCCTTAGAGCCTGAGAAGCAAATTCTTCATTATTGGATGAAGCTGACATACAAGAACAATTGGACTAAATTGATTGTATTTTCCAAATCATCACCCAGCTTCTAATTCTATCTATGAGATGGACTAATTTGAACAAGAATTAGCTTCTAAATTGGGAATCTAAGCCCTTGACCAGGAAGGGAGAAAAGGGTCTTACACAGTTCAGGCACTAATAATGTTTTTAGGCCTGCAATAGACCCAGCAGCATCCCAAGAAAGGGTTTCTTGGAGGGAAGGAAATGATGTACAATCAGGATGGGCCCTTGTCACTTTCCTATGCCACATTCTGCTGTCTTCTACCATTACATCTGTATTTAGTAATTGTATTTCAAAACCAGTTAAGTAGAATAGTGAGCTTGAATTCAGGCTCAACTGGCCTTCTGGATAGAATCAAGGCAGTGGGCAAAGGTCGAATTTAAAAACCTTATACCTCAGAAGAAATCACAGGCCATCCATCCAAATCTCTATAGGATACTCCATTCCCCTGTACAACACTCCAGATAGGTGCCTTTCTTATTTCTGCTTTAACCCAATGCCAGAGGCCCCACTGCCTTTTAAGGCATCTCAGTCCATCTTTAGTCTGCTTCCTAAATTAGAAAATTATTCCTACTCAAACTGAAATCTCCCTTTTTTTTACTCTTTGGGCCATGTCCTTAGGGCACTGTCTCTCAGACTTTAAAATACATAGGAATCTCCTAATTCAGATTGGAATCTGATTGGAATATGGATTCTGATTCAGATACTGATACTGTTACCATGGTTCCACTAAGCTCACTTTGAGTATTGAAGGCTCATGGATACAAGACAGGATAAAAGTGTGAAGGCAGTGATAATGTTCATATTTTGATTTCTTTTCACCAAGATAAAAGTCCTACATTCCATTAAAATCACAGTAAACAAGTTTTATAAACTCATAGAATGCCAAGTCTAGAAGAGGCCTTGTCCTCCATAAAATATCTTATCTAATTTTTGCATTTTATAAATGAGGAAACTGAGGCCCATAAGGTTCAGCGATTTGCCTAAAATCATAAGGCTTGGCAGAGCCAAGAGTACTAGAGTTAAATTTTTCTGAGCCAACATATTTTTCTCTTAATTTGCACTGCCTTCAGATAGTACAAGTAAGAATAACAGATAAAAGAGGTTGATAAACTTTGTTCCCTGAGCTGATGTGGAAGGCAAAAGCACAGAAGAGGTGGTCTTCTCAGTGACGTTCTATTGGGGTAAGAATAGTTGGACTTAGGTGCTCCTTCCAGGGGAAAGAGGATGTAGCAGGAGAGATATGTGGGAGGAAGAAGGCAATGGTCAAGAGAGGTGGGGGAAAACACCATGGAGAGTAGAGACAGAAAGAATTCATGGCTCTTAGGGACTCCTATTAAATAGGAAGAAATATTGAAGCAAAGGAAGAATTAAAGGCTTGGATTCCTTAACATATATCAAAAAATGGGTACTCATCCTTCTCATTCCTATAGTACTTCTCCCTTACCCCTATATGGAACTTAGCCCTTTGTGCAGTATTTCCTGTTCACAGATACATTTCCCTACCTATATACAATAAGCATCTTGGAGGTGAGAACCATGATTGGTTCACCATTACTTTTCAGCACCTAACCTAGGGCCTGGCATACAGTATGTATTAAATATGTATATATTTTTTAAAAGTTTATTTATTTATTTTGAGAGATAGCAAGATAGCACATGTGAGCCTAATATATTTTTGTTTTGAATGCATAGTGCTAGAATAACAAACTGGAAGCAGGAGGTCAAAATCTAGGACTGTATGTCCTAATAAGAAAATCTGATTACTGTAGACACATGAAAAATATCTTGATAGGTCAGTTTGGTAATTAGACCTAGGATAACCAATAAGACTTGATAGGTTTTGGAAATGCACAATGAAGGAAATGGAGAAATTAAAGATAACTCCTAGGTTTGTGAATCAAAAAGCAGGAATCAGATTTCTTAGGAAAAACCAAGAACTCTGTTTTGGCCATTAAGTTTGAGATGAATATTAGATACTTTAAGATTTTTTTTTTAATGTTTAATTGTTTTTGAGACAGAGAGGGAAAGAGCATGGGCAGGGAAGGGGCAGAGAGAGAGGGAGACACCAAATCTGAAGCAGGCTCCAGGCTCTGAGCTGTCAGCACAAAGCCCGACCCGGGGCTTGAACTTGTGAACTGCGGAATCATGACCTGAGCCGAAATCAGATGCTCAACCAACTGAGCCACCCAGGTGCCCCATGAGATGAATATTAGATACTTTAAGGAGGATTCTGAATAGTCCTTTAGATACCGCTAGTATCCCTGGATTCAGAGAAACTGCCGAAGGTCTAGGGGTGGTCTGAGTCCCTCCCCAGCCATGAAGGTGTGAGAGTGCTACTCCAGCTGCCATGGAGGTAGAAGCAGAGAGCTTTCCTTCTGGATCATCGAAGGAAGACTGACAGCTTGCCATGGGGACTCACAGGAATCCTGGTTTGCAGCAGCTCAGGGAAGCTCAGCTGGCTGGGAAGGGCCCACAAAGTAAATATGGGGTAGCAATGGAAAATTGAAGCACACTGAGTGGGACCCTTCAGCCTGGGACAGAACAATCAGAAATGTCCAGAGTAGGTGGCTCTACTAGAGAACACAGAGGAAATCTAGCAACACTATAAAACCAGAGTAATGAGTGATATTAAACCGTAGCATAATGGACACTTTCCAAAACTAAAACTCAGGTTTTCCAAGTTGAAAAATTCAGTAGCTAAATTAAAGAAGAAGATGGAAACTCCTAAGAGGTAAATTAGTGGTTTAGAAGATCAAGTGGAAGAAATATTTCACATATGAAGCAAAAAATAAAGAGTTGGAAAATATGAGGAGACAATAAAGAAGATATTTGGAGGACAGATTCTGGAGACTTCACATGTAAATAGCAGGAGTTCCATAAGGAAAAAAAGGAACAGATGGAGAAGCAATAAATAAAGAAATAATACAAAAAATTTTTCTTGGTTTGTCAAAACACTTGAGCCTGGAGATTGAAAACTTACTGAGTTCTAGGTGTGACTGACAAAAATCTCCCACCCGGGTACCTACTGGGAAAAGTGTAAAATGTGTGTCTTCATCTTCACTATATCTCCCTCAGTTCTAGGGAGATGAGTATCTCTAAGGATGTTGATGCCCTTAACGATTACCCTGAGAGGAGCTTTGGGAGAGATTCAACAGGTCCCACATTACAACATTCCATTGAAGGGATGAGGGGAAAGGGAGTGGCTTTCGGCCACATTCCTGCTGTGATAGTCATGAACCCATGGAAAAACATATAAGGAGCCAAATCCTAGATGCACAATGAAGAAGGTGGGCTAGGAACTAGTGTCTGGGTTCAAGCCTATGCTTTGTGGCCTGAGTCTCCCAAACAATGATTTCTTGTTGTGTTCCTTACTATGCAGAGAGCATGACAGCAGACAGGGGGGAATAGATGAATGAGCACAGGTAGTGCTGTACAACCAGTCTCATGGCATATAGATTTGGAGAATCTGGAGGACATGGAGGTTGTCTCGTGTGCCACTCTCCTCCCCCTTCCTGGACTCATGGTTAGCCATAACAGTCATGTTAGCTAATGTACATATCATCTCACGCAGTACAAATCATTGTCAGACATGTTACCTCCTTAGCATGATTATGTTATATCCTTGTGATGCTTCCATGGGATAGGGTAGGAGCAGGGATTATCATGTACACATTTTACAGACAGGATAATTGAGAATTAAAGTTCTTTTGTAGATGAAGAAAATAAGAAACTGTGAGAATCAGTTGGCCCCAATTCTTCACCCATCCCTGAATCTATACCATTGTTATAGACTTATTGTTGGCAGCGTGTAGTTTCCTATTTGACTCTGGGTCTGTCCATATAACTAAATCCAAACATTGGAACAGGGTGGAAGTGGCAGCAAGCCATTCTGAGACCAGGCCTCAAGAGGTCTTGCAGATCTTTGCCTTTTTTCCACCTTTGCCATAGCTATGAGAGGAGTTGCTTCCCCCTCAGCCTCACTCCAGAATGACTGCATGTCTAGACCCCAGCACTTGCAAACCTACAGCTTGAAGCTAAATTGCCTCTGTTGGCCTGCTAATCTGTAAGGACAAATGACTCTTGTTTTAAGCCACTGAGGTTTTGTGGTTTTGTTTAGACTAGGCAGAATTATTATTATTATTATTATTTATTGTTTATTCATTTTTGAGAGAGAGAGGGAGACAGGCTTTGAGGCGGGGGGAGGGACAGAGTGAGAGAGACACAGAATCTGAAGTAGGCTCCAGGCTCTGAGCTGTCAGCACAGGGCCTGATGCAGTGCTTGAATCCACAAACCATGAGATCACGACCTGAGCTGAAGTCAGAGGCTTAACTGACTGAGCCACCCAGGTGCCCCTGTTTTCACTATGCAGAATTATTATAGCAATAGCTAACTGATACTCGTAGAGACAATATGTCACTTAGTACAGCTTCAACTTTTGTGCACAAAAGAATCACTGAGGTTCCTGTGCCCCCACTGAGGTTCTCCTAGGGG
This sequence comes from Panthera uncia, assembly GCF_023721935.1. Lineage (NCBI taxonomy): Eukaryota > Metazoa > Chordata > Mammalia > Carnivora > Felidae > Panthera > Panthera uncia. The sequence goes on along the minus strand of NC_064808.1, from coordinate 80,908,013 downwards.
ATTCTGATTTACTAGGAAATTCTGATTTACTAATTTAGGAGGGGGGCCAGGAATCTGCCTTTTAAGTTGGGTTCTTGTGGTTCTGTGACAGGCTGTTTGTCTCATACACACTGGGTAAAGTGATGCTATTTGTCTGAGTTCACCAGTGGCTGGGGATAGGAGTGTTGGAATGCATTTTCAGGACCAGGACTACCAGTTCTCAGACTCCAGATATTGCCCCTTTTAGCCCAACTATAGCAGGGGATTATGTGTGTGCATGTGTAGTGGGGGCACATATGTGAGTGTACCCCACTAGTACTGCCATCTGGGACCCTACTCTGTGTGCTGTGAATGCTGTAGTTCTAATCTAGCAAATTGTTCCAGGAACTTGGTTAATGCTGTGCTCTGAACTGCTCACAGCTGCAGCTTCTTGAAGAGAGCTGCCCCTCCCTACACACACAAGCACACACAGGCACGCACACGCAAGATGGCACTTTTCTTTCTGCAAAGATCAAATTGGCCTCCTTGTAGCAGGCTCAAAGCAGCTGTTTATTTGTTGTTTTCATGTTTTCAACTGTTGTGATGAGGTTTGCTTCCTTCTCCTTTAACTGAATTACGTGTCATTTAGCTCTTGAGTGCAAGCTGCAAAGTGAGCTGGATCCTTCTGCGTGTGGGGCTTCAAATTCCTAGTCTGTCTTACAACCCAATTAGACTAACACAGCCATCAGGGACTCAGGCTCTGAGGCCCCTCACACACACACACACACACACACACACACACGCACACACACATGCACACACACACACACACACACACACACACACACAGAAGAACAAGCAGTTCCTTTGGTCAAGCCAGATGTTCTCCCTCATCTTACCTCCTTGGGAGTGCAGCTGTAGATGAAAGGACCAGGTAGAAAGCTGAGGTCACCCAGAGGAGTATATTCTCTCTCCCACATTTGTCCTGCCCACATTCTGTGACTATTCAGGAATGCAGGAACCCAGAGCTGATTTACCTTTGTTTATGGGTCCATTGGGTACAATTAGTTGGCCCATGTTAGCTGAGTTGAGTGCAAGGGAAAGAGAATGGAAACAAATTTGCTTGCAAGAGAGCCTGTGAGTACACAGAGATGGCTGGAGGCAGTGTCATTGGACCAAATGTTTTTCAAAACCTTCCTTTTATCACTTGGGACCCATGTTCTATCAACACTGACCTTGAAGGGGTGGGAGAAGCTTACCATTAGGCAAATGTCACTTCTGTTTTCCTGCTGTTGAGCCCTGGCTTCCACCCCTGCCATTTAGTCTTGCTCCTGTCTCCAAGCAGGAGACACCCAACCTGTCTCCATCAGGCTGCTGTGTCCAGAGGAATTACCTTTATAAGTGATTGGCTTGCTGTGTGACTTCTGCAGTCACTTCCCCTTTTGGAGCTTGAGTCTTTTTAACCCTGAAATGAGGTGATTGGGCCAGATGAGCTGGGTCTAAGATTCTTGTTAATTCTAAATGTCTTTGATTTGCATGTATGGCTATATCTAAACTTAGTTACTTCTTAGTAATGCTGGAGCAAATTAGTCTAGCATAGTCAGTTTAGCATCACAATAACAAAAAACTTGATTCTCAGGTAAATTAGGCATGGTGATAGGCTTGGCAATGTTCAAAAGGAATGGGACAGATTCTGGAACTGAGGTGTCCTGGACCTGAGGCTTTTACTTGGCAGCAAGTACATCTGGGGATGGTGAGGTCAAGAGACGGTGCAGCACAAGGCAGTCTAGGGCAGCCCATATAACAGGTTTTAGCAGCAGGGAAGCCAGCCAGATGGATCACAGAGGTCATGCAAAGTTGAGGTAGGCTAAAAGTCTGGCAGGTAGGGGAGCCTGGCAAGGAGGAGCCCAGGAGAAGGTCAGACTAATAAGTGCTGATGCAGAAAAGTCTAGTGGCTATAGAAGGGGACTTTCTGGATATACTGAAGTTTCTAGTTGGTGCAAGGGTTGGGGTATCAGCTCTAGAGAAAAGCAAGTGCTGATCAGGGAACAGACAGGGACACACTTAGGAGACTGAGGCTTGAACTGAGCATACAAGGCACAGGGCCCACAGGTACTAACATACCCCCACCTAAGCTGGCTCATGGGGTATAAGTGTCTTTAGCTGCAGGACCTCACACACTCCAAGTGAGGGTCAGACCAAGCTCACCTTCCCTTCCCTGGATGTCTGTCAGTCCTGCTGGGTGAAGCAGGATGGGGTCATATTACTCCCTGCCCTCCCCTATACCTCACATATCAGTAGGGACAGTGGAGTGTCCAGCAAGAAGCCAGTTGCCTGGAGGGCTTGTAAACCAGTGATGGCTCTGTTCCGGAGGACTCACTGTTCCTTAGCCACTCCCAAGTAAATTGCGGCTCTTCACAGCAGGATTAACTGATGCTTTTAATAATAATGTGAGAAGATTATATATTTTTTCTTCCCAATTAAGCCTCTATAAAGAAAGACACCAAAAACAATTCTGAAAAAAGGAATGCTATTTTTTAGAAGCAGCAAGTCAGTGTTCTTTCCTTCTAGCAGGAAAGGAAAGAGATCTGCACCCAGAAAGGCTCTCTCCTGTGTTTCCATGTGTCAGGTTGACTGTTCAGGGAGACATTTTCTTATTATTTAACAGATGAAGAAACCAAATATCAGAGAAGCTAAAGCATTTGCTCTAGGGCACACAGATATATTAGGAGGGTGATGGGGTCCATGTCTTTCTGGCCCAAGCTATCTGGCTTGATGGGGAAAACATTACCTCACATCCTGGTCCTTTCGTTCCACCTCCTGCTACAAAGATGTCCCCTCATGGGGCTGCCCAGGATATTGACTTTAGTCAGGCTTTGCTCTGTTCTGCAGTTCCACTGAGAAGACCATACCTGGAACAAGAGCCAGAAAGATTGTTAGAGATCATCCAGTCCAGTGGTTTGCATACTTGATTTTTCCAAACAAAACTGTATAATATGCTCCAGTATTTAAAACAGGTAAGAGAGTTGCTGTTTCTGTTCTTGGGAGTGCTGCCATGGGAGCTGGGGCAGTGAGATGGGGTGGGGTGGGTGCAGGGCTTGGACAACCTCCACATGGTGATCCAAGTACCTCAGGGGAGCTCGAGAAGATGTTGGAAAGCATCGATTGGCCCAATGCACCCTTTTGCAGATTTGGAAACTGAGGCTCCAGGTGATTTGCTCAAGATCACAGAATATCTTGAGAGCTCTGAATAAAACCCAGGTTTATCTGTCCTTCAGTGGGGTCAAACTAATATGTCTGGCCAACTGAGATGGGATCTGAAGAAATTTCTTCTTTCTGCAGGGAAATTGCTTCTTGGGTGTTTGGAAGGTGAGTCTGTAACTCTCCATGAGTTACATGTGGCAGGGTTGCCTGGGAGCCAGAACCAGCTGTCAGTGCATTAACCTGCCAAGTACTTTGTCAGCTTTACTTAGGATTGGTTCTTCACAATACAACCTAAAGTATAATGAAGTTAATTCACCCCTCCCCTAGGAAGTTTTCCACTGGTAGTTCTGGGTACTGGGCTTTATAACTGTTGACTTCTAATGATTGTATTCATTTCATTAAATGGACAACTTAAGTGGGTCACCATATAATATTTAATTTTTATCTTAATTTTCTAGATTTTGGTTTAGAAAATACGGTCACTATGGGTAGAACTCAAAATTTAGGAGTCTCCTGGAAAAAGCAGGCCCTCTGCTTCCACTGCAGGATGGTATTCCCAGGTCAGGGGGATGTCTCACTTCCAAAGCACCCACTTTCCTGCCTGTCCATCTCCTTCTTAGCATCCATGAGCTCCACTCCTGCCCACAGCTCCCCATACCCCTGAAGTTAACCCTTGGGCAGCTCTAGGTCCTCAGTACATGGGTCTTTGGTGCAGTTCAAGACTATTTAAATTTGTCTTTTGTTGAGTGCCTATTATGAGCCAGGCACTGGAGACACAAACATGAATAAGATACAGTCTGCCCTGGAGAAGCTTACACTCTTGGGAATGAGAACAGGTAAACAGTATGGTGTGGGAGGTTCACACTGAGCCTTGAAGGGGGACAAGGGGCCATATGGGAGAGGGACCAGGAGTAGGTATCTCACACATGGAGAGCTGCTGTTGCCCAGAGACCTGAGGGACATGTCATCTACATTAATTTTTCTCAGAAAGTCAGGGAGTGTACCTGAATACTCTTATCCTAAAGCAGGATAAAAGAGAATGGGTCCTTCCCTTAGAAGCCACTAGAAGTCACTTGGAAAATAACATTGCAGTGAAGGAAAACCACTGTAGGAGAGTCCTGTGGTTCCAGCCCAGAGGCAGCTGTCCAGCTGTGAGAGCAAAGCCAAGCCAGAAAATAGCTCATCTTCTGGCTGCCCAGCAATGGAGAACACCCCCGGGGAAGGTTAACACGGCAACATCATCATTAGCTTCAGCAGTTAGAAGGCTCCTTTCTGAGATGCTGGCTGCCTGCTGGATCTAATGATGGGAATTGGGCACTAATTACCATGAAGCCACCCTGCATGCAGTCACACAGTGACTGCACACTCCATGGGGTCGTCAGAGAGGTGCCCTTCTCCATTCTTTAAAAACCAGAGTCTTACCTTACCTTTTTGTGGCACTTATTGGTGGATAACGAACTTTCACACCTGTCTACTGATTTCCTGTCTGCTGTGTGCACCGTCATTATCATGTAACTGGTGAGGAAGGAAAGGTTGAAGGGAGGGTCCAATTTACATTGTTAATAAGCAGGAGATGTGAATTGACATAGTTTTCACCATATTTCTTTCTAATTAATCTGTGCTTCTGGGTTGGGGATGAGGAAAGGAAGAGAGTAACATTTATTGATTACCTTTCATGTGTGAGGCACTTTACCAATGCTAACTCATTTATGAACAATACCCATTTTATAGGTGAAGAGACAGAGGCTCAAAGAAACTAAACAATGTACCCAGTGCTGCACTGTTGCTAAGAGGTTAGCTGGGAATTGGCTTCAGATCCAACTTCACTGTGTCTTTCCTCTTCCTATGATGTTCCCAGATTCTTCTGGCCCTTCCTTATTCATTGCACCTGTGTGTGATTTGGGCACTATGAATACTGTGGGTTCAGGCATTGTTAGCTCACTTAGGTCTGTACAATAGAGCCTTGCAGGGGAGTCAGGTCTTTTTTATTTATTTTAGTCAGGGCTTGCAAAGCCTTGTCTGTTTGGATTAAAGGGTGTTTCAGAATTAGAACTCACTTCTGCAGCAGTGAAGACCTGGAGAATGGGTCCTTCCCTTAGAAGCCACTAGAAGTCACTGGAGATCTGACTGTAGCCTTTGTTGGGGTATGGAGGCTTACCCTGAGGACCTCAAGCCCATTGATAGTGTCCACAGCACTCAGGAATGTCTGCCTATTGCTGTTTTACAGCAGTAAGCTGTCCCATGTGACAAAACCTCCCAAACCCTGACACTTTGGTTGTGGCCTCCATGCTGGTCCTATTACATCGGTCATGGAAGAAAGGAAACTGACAGATAAGATCATTGTTTTCCAGTCTTGATTCTAAACAGCAGTGAGTAATGGAAGGGTCCTTTGACTCCTGTCCCCATGTCCTGCATACCCTAGGAATCTAGTCCAATGTCTTGTAGGTGTCTTAGGTTTGACTGTAAAGGTCATGGATAATAATGCCGAGGTTAAACTGTGTTTTGTATAATTGGAGTTAGGGATCAATGAATGGGATCTTCTAAATTTTGCTAATCAATCGATGAGCAAATGTAGCCACAATAGTTTGCAAGTGGGCTGGTAGAAACTCAGAGAAGAAAAAAATTTGACACTATCTAATCCAACCTATTCACTTCACAGATGCAAAAACCAAGGCCCAGAGAGGGGAAATGATGTGTCTGGTTATGCAGCTGGTAAGCAGCAGAGCTAAGAATAGGATTCATGTTTATGAGTGCTTTTTAAAAAAAATTTTTGTAAATATGCCATGATGTTGCTACTTTCTGCAGTCTATTTTTCATCCTCATTTTGGCCCAAATTACCAAATTATTTCAGATAAAAATGTTCATTTGGGCTGTAAATTAGCTGAATAATCGCTGTATGGATCTCATACCAACAGCTCTTCCAGATAGCCTTCCATGCCAGCTCTGTCCTGTGCCCTCTACCTCCAGGGGAGAGAACCCTGTCAGAAAGGTCGAGTGCTCCCCAGAGTCCTGGCACACCCCACTGCTTGCCCTCATGCCCTATCCAAACAGAGTGTAGCACATGCAGGAGGAGCCTCAATAAGAAAGGAAAATGGGAAGCCTGAATATCATAAATATATCGATTCTTCCCATGTTAACTCATAATTTAATTTTTTCTCAAGCTCTGATTTTTTTCATGAGGAGGGGAAGACTTGACAAAATAATTTTTAAATTCATTAAAAAATATACAGGTGAAAATAGCTAGGAATTATGACAGAGAAGTTGAATGAGAGGGTTTGTTTTATCATATATTTGAACATACCATAAATCATCACTAAATAAGACTGTTTAGTAGTAGTTAAGGAAGAGGAGAGAGATTTACAGCACAGGATAACCTACATAAGGGCCCTTCATATGATATAGGAGGCATGGCATCTCAGTGTGAAAAAGAGTGAGTGGTCAAATTTTTAGCAAAAATGGCTTGCTCTTTGGGGAAAATAGGTAGTTAAGGATCTCACCTTGTACTGTATATAAAAAGAGATCTATGTTAATAGGGAAAAATCAAACCATATTGAAATTAGAAGAAAATTTAAGTCTGTACTTGCCTCTAAATGAAAAAGGGTATTTTAGGCATAAAAGTGAAGAAACAGATAACAATAAATTTGATTACATTTTAAAAACTCTATGCATCAAAAGTATTTGGCAATGAAAAGGCAAATGTAATGGGAAAAGTTAAAGCTATCAAAAACAAAGAATAACTGATCTGAAGAGTTCATGCTTACATTGGTAAGACAAATACTAAGACCCCTATAGGAAGATAGATGAAAATCATACATGGGCAGGTCAAGATAGCAATGCCTAATAAACATTTTAAAAATGTTAATTCTTCTTAGGAATCAAATAAATGCAAACTGACATACAAGAGATAACGTTTTCACCTACTACATTTACAGAGATTTAAAAGGTTGACTTTTTTAAAAAAAATTTTAATGTTTTTTATTTATTTTTGAGACAGAGAGAGACAGAGCATGGGCAGGGGAGGGGCAGAGAGAGAGGGAGACACAGAATCTGAAGCAGGCTCCAGGCTCTGAGCTGTCAGCACAGATCCTGACACAGGGCTCAAATTCACGGACTGGGAGATCATGGCCTGAGCTGAAGTTGGATGCTTAACTGACTGAGCCACCCAGGCACCCCTAAAAGGTTAACTTTTAAACTCATTGCTTCAATGAGTTGAGGACATGCTAACATCATTATTTTACGCTGACTTCTGATAGGAGCATAGAGGTACTACCTTACCTAGCATAGTGTGGACACATGCATTAGAAGTCTATATATATATCCAAACAATCTGAGTAAATAATTCTCCTTTGTGTTTGAGATTCTTGTACAAGGATATTCATCTAAGTATTGTTTATTACAATTGCAATCCAACTGTCTATTTCTTCTTTAGGTCATTTATTCAATAAATTTCAAGATCGATAATGTTCTAAGTACTGTATTTGATGTTGGGGACATGTTGGTGAATAGAAAGGGCATGGTTTCTGCACTTCATGGAACTTACCATTTAGTGGGGGAGGCAAGAAAGAAATGAGATAATTAAGAATGTTCATCATCACAAGAAAAAAATTGTAACATGTGAGGATGTGAGGTGATGGATGTTGGCTAAACTTACTGTGGGGCGATCATATCTTAATATACCCATGCACTGAATTGCTAGGTGGTACACTTAAAACTGGTACAATTTATATGTCAATTATATCTCAATAAAACTGCAAAAAAGGAAAAAATGCTTAGCAATTAATGTATAATTATGGAATATCCTTGAAGAAAATATTATGTGACCATTAAAGATGAAGAATGACATACATCCATCCAGCAAATAAATATTGAATTCCTAATATGCATCAGGAACTATGCTAGGCATGGAGGATATAATTATCAAAACAAACACAGTTTCTGCCCTCATGACCCTCACATAACAAGGAAATTCTAATACTGTTGATAAGGAGTCTGGTAGAAGTCAGGACTAAGGTAGCCCACAAGAGAGACCATTACCTGAGGTGAGAATGGTCAGAGAAGTCTTCCTGGAAGAAATGCCATCTAAGCTGGGATTCCAAGAATGAGTGAGGTCAAACTATCTGAAGACAATGGTGTTACAAAAAGATGTTGGGAAGTGCTTAACAAAATGGATACACAACTGGACATATAACATGACATCAGCAGTATAAAATGTGTAAAAATATTCTAGGAGAAAATTTACTAAACTGTTAGAAGTAGCTGGTGAGATTATAGATGGTCTTTATTTCCTGCCTTATTCCTTTCTGTGGAAGTCAGGCTTCAGAGTTTTTCTCCTCCAAGTTTCCCCCAGTTACTGCTGGTGAGTCCTCAGGTTTGACCACTGGGCAGTTGGCTGCTGTAGCACAAAGGACAAGAGGTGGCCATCTGGGCTCCCAAGGCTTTAAGAGAAATGGTGTATCTTGTGAACAAAGTGTCCAGAGCAATAAGGGAAGAAGAAGAGAGCCCTTGCCACCCACAGAGACAAAGTGGAAAATTGTATTTTCAATATAAGCTGTGTTTAGGATACCTTGATGTTTCATTTTGCTTTTGATAGAAAAGGCTTTTTCTTGATAAAGAGCAACAAACACTACCCACATGGTGTGAGTGATGTTGGAGGAAGGGTGCTTGCTTTCTGAGCAGCTGAGGGACAAGGGGCACACCTCCACAGGTGGTTCAAAGAGGCCTTGGAGACGGTGGTTGGCCTGCCTTCCTTGTGCGTGTCCAAGCTTGCCAGACATCAGCACCATGGCTATACCATCTTCTGCTTCTGAATGGGGAAAACCCTCCTTTCTTCAAGCCACTCCATTGGATTTCACATTTCACTCCTGCTACTTCCATGAACAAACTCCTGACTTGGTGGCCATGGGTTCCAGATGTCCTGAAATCTGGCCCTAGTTGACTTTGTCCTCTATCAGGAATGTGCTCTTCTCTCTCTAGCTGCTTAAGTAAAGGCTGCTCCTTTTGTAAGATCCTGTTAAAAACTTCACGCTCTGTATAGTCTTTCCTGACCAGCCCAATTCAAATGGGTATTTTTCTTTAACTTGTCTAGCATTTACTGTCAGAAACACTCATTTGACATTTATCACATTCTGCCCTTTATTGCCAGTTATTTGTTACTGTGTTTGCAACTCCCCTCTCCAATGTGTAATGCTATTCTCAACTTAGAAGGTGACCATTCTCTTTCCCATCTGCTGAACTCCTACTTAACAGCTCCCAGGCCCAGCTCAAAAATCACCCCCACCCTGGGCTTCTGCACTTTTTTATTTGAACCAGAATTCATTTTTATCCACAAGAGTGTATTCCTTGTAAGGCTACGAAGTGTATATGACAGGGGTGCCTGGATAGCTCATTTGGTTAAGCCATTAAGCATCCAACTTCGGCTCAGGTCATGATCTCAAGGTTTGTGGGTTTGAGCCCTGCATTGGGCTCTGTGCTGACAGCTCAGAGCCTGGAGCCTGCTTCAGATTCTATGTCTCCCTCTCTCTCTGCCTCTCCCCTGCTTGCTCTCTATCTCTCTCTCAAAAATAAATAAACATAAAAAAAGAAAGTGTATCTTACTTATCCTAGCATTCCCTGAGGTGTCACGCTGAGTGCTGGGGCCTAACGGGTGATAAAATTAAATACTGAGTCAGTGAGTGAATGAATGGAAAATGAATGAGGGCTTTTTGAGGACTGTTTCAGTGTGTTAAAGGTTATGGGTTGGCTGTGGTATGCTTTTGTTTATACTGCATAGAAAGTGCTATGTACATAACAGGTATTTAATGAATATGAAATTTTTATTAACTGTGATATATGTATAGGTAGCTTCAGTATTAACATCAATCCTGCCATCCCTGAGACAAGTCTGTCAGAATGAGGTAGGTGCTTGGTCCCTTTCCCTCTCATTCTTGAGTAGGAAGACTTACTTCTGGAGATTTCCTGTTCCTAGAGGAAGATCCTTCCTGTCCACAAATAAGGCAGCCAGATTTAAATCCAACACTTGTTTGCATCTGGAGGAGGGTCCTCTGATGAGGGTGCAGCTTCTGTCCCCAGGCAAGGTGTTTTTACAAAGCTCCCCCACAGGAAATAAGACTTCTACGCAGGTCCATCACACCCTGGGAGGGCCTCAGGTGGCAGGAGCAGATGTAAGGGTCTGCTTCCTGTCTGCTTGTTTGCCTATATGACAATTCAACTGGGTGGTAGGGACAGGGGTTGGACAGTGATCAAAATGCCTGAACAATCTTAGGGGCCATAGAACTGCTCACCAGCTGGAAATCCCTATTTACTGCTCTGACTTGCCCATGAAGACAGAGATCTGAGCTCTGGGCATGCTATCAACCCGGTGGTTTATTTAGATACTTTTCAGAGCCATCAGCTCTTCCCTCTCTTCTCCTGCAGAGCATCTTAGTGAGATGTGCCTCATAGCAGTTCCATGAAGAATCTTAACAAAGAGAAAATAAAAATAAAAATAAAACAAAACCCCCAAAACTCCAGCTCAGCAGAGTCATGCTGTCCGGCTGGCTGTATTTATCCTGACAGTTTCTGTCCCTTGTTTTTCCCCCCCTGAGTAGAGCTGTTCTTTTGGTCCCAGCAGCTCTCAGAAAAAGTGTGGCACAGAGGTAATTATTTTTTAAAGTTGCTGAGGCATCATAGCCATGAAGAGCCCTGCCTCTCTGAAAAATCAGATCTTGCTGGGAGAGAGTCTCCCAGGCTTTCCCCTCCATCCTTGGTGGGAGGGGCCTTGGCTGGTGCCAGGTCATGGGTACAGGTGCTCCTGGAGTGGTCCCAGCAACCAGGCCACTGTTCAGACCCCAGCCAGCCCTGGCTCTTGGGAAAGCCCTCATGCCATGGGTTTGGGTCATGCTGTTCTGGCAGAAATCTTTGTTAGGTGACTGAGTTGTAGAAGGACCCAGGGGTAGATTCAGGGCCACTCAGAGAAAGAGATAGGATGGAGGGATAAGGAGAGAGCAGGCAATAGCAGTCACCCATTGATGAGAACACATGGAAGAGAGATAGTAAATGCTTCAGACTCCTTGAGGAAGCAAAGCCGGGTGGGGTGGGAATAGAAATTCAGTTTCTCAACCCACACAATTCCAAATATACCACTGTGGAGAAATAAGTGGATGTGGAGAAAGAAATGTCCATTTGGGGTCAGCTAAAATTCTGGGAAGTCCACGGATCTCCCCATTCCTTTTTGAGTGTCTTGGCTGATTCATGAGCCAGGTTTATGATAAGGGGATTGATGCTCCATCACTCTTTCTAGGGAAATGGCTAGAAAGGCCACCCCAGGGGGTTAGAAGTTTTAGGCTTTATCATGTTTCTGAGGCAGTGCTAACTCTTTTGGATCCCTTTGTCTGGGTCCCCCCTCTCTTTATTCCTAAGCCCCTCCCCTGCCCACAGACTTTCAGAGTCATACAGATCTGAGTGAGAACATGGGCTTACCCCTTATTCCTGGGCCACTCATTTAAACCTCACTGAGCTTCTGTTTCCTTACCCACGAAATGAGAGTGGTTTGAGAGTTTAGTCAGATAACTTGGGTGAATCCCCTTGCAGTCTCTGTGCCTGATGGTCATCCTGCCCAGAGAGGTGCAGAGTGTCCTCCCAGAGCACTGAGGTCACTGGATGGGTGCCCTTTCCCCTGCGGCTCAGCTAGTGGGACGTGGCACCCACTGGTTCTAGGGAAGCCGGTGTGGCATTTGGAGTGGCATGATATGTCCATCTCATACATTCTGAACAATCTCTGTGATTCTAGGAGAGCACAGAACACAGAACCCTACCTTTGGTGATTTAGACCAGGTAGGTTCTGGGCTGTGAGCCTGGATAAGGAGCAGTATCTCCACAGTCATAACCCAGCCAGGGTCAGGGGACTTGCTGGTTGTATTTGAGTTGGGAGGTCCATACTCTGCAGTCCCAGGAATTTAAAGTTTTGACCATGTGAGAGTCAGCCCTGTGGGTAACAGTGACTTCTTAAATCACCCAGAGATAAGAAAGCTTCCATCTAATCTCTGCATTTTCCCTGAGGCTTTTGCTGCTCTTTGCTGAAGCACCAAAGCTGCATTAGTGAGCATCAAAGCTCCTTTACAATGGTTAGCGGCTTCAGAGTCTGCTCTCTGCTGGAGCCGTCTATTTGGGGGATTGTGAGTGGAAGGGGCATAGTGGAAGTTTTAGGAAAAATTCCTAATGTGACTGTATATGCTTCCAGTCTCTATACTCCAATTGTCAGATTAGACAGCTCATATTCATGACCTGAGAACTGAATGATACAGTTTTGTGGATGGGTCCTAACAGTGATGGCCTTTCTATCCCCAAAGTCTTCATAAACCTGGGAGGACTTTGGATCCAACTTGTTGGCCACAGTTAGGAAATATTTGGCCTTCATGATCCAGAAATGAGTGGCTACCCACCAGCTTCAACTCTGGCCAGTTTCAGGTAGAGTGCCCCCTTCCCCCCACCCTAATGCCTGCCAGCATCCCTCCTAGCTCTGTCGTTCGCCACAAGGATTACTCTTGTTTCTCCTTCTTCGTTCGTTCGCCACAAGGATTACTCTTGTTTCTCTTTCTAAGTGGTAAGTAGAGGGGGTGATGGTGGATTCATCTGTCCTAAAGATGAATTTAAGGGAAGAATAAGAAAGAAACAGAAATAAATAGACTGCAGGCCGACTCTGTCATAATCTACAAAAGAAAAAAGACCCAGGGTCTGAGGGCAGGTGATAAAGTTGCCCAGAGGGAGGACGGGTACCTGGCTTCCTCTAGTTTCTGGGCAGCTTATGGGCCCATTGCTGATCGTCCTGCTGCTGTACAGAGAATGAATCAATCCTTAAAATGATCATTTCTGTGTGAGTGAATCACCTGGATGGATCACAAGTGCAGAGTTGATGGGTGGGCAATCCCCCAGCAGTGGTGGAGTGGCTGGTTTTGTCCTTTGTAGGGAGCCTGTGTCAGCTGGAAAGTGTAGCAGACACTTTATTCAAAAATAAAGCCCATTTTTGGTTCACTTGTTACTCCCCCAACTGATCTCCCTTTGACTCCCTTTTTCTTCCTATCTTCTGAGGTGGAGAGCCTGGAGGACTTCTCCTCCCTGCCCTTGTCTTTTCCATGCATATTCCCACAGAGAGCTCATCTCCTTCCCAGAAATTTCAAAGACTCCTTTCCTAGCAGGAAGCCTTGGGAATTGAGAATGCCAAGGTGAACAAGGTGTGAACTGTCCCCTCAAACTGAGGACAGACATAGGCTCTTCCTTCTCTCCCAAGTTCCAGGCTCCAACTCATCATATTAAAAATAAAGCCCATTATCTTCTATCATTCCTATTGGTTTTTGGCATCTCCATTCTCCTGGTCAAACCCTAGAGTCACGAGTGCCCCCCAGTGCCCTTCACCCATGTCCATCCAGTCTCTGTGTCCTGTTGACTCTTCCTTCTTGCTTCCTGCCTGCATCCCTTCTGCCAGATCCACAGCCCTGACTCAAGCCCTCTGGCCACACCTCCAGGCCTTGGGCAATAGTCCCTGTCTGGGCTCCCTGCAGACTGCAGGCAGATTAATCGTCCCAAGGCTCTGCTTTGATGATATCACTTTTATAGACACATAAAAAGAAGCATTTAGGCAGTCAGTCATGTTAAATCTTAACCATCTTTACAGAGTTTTTTAGTGCAACCCATCAAAATTGTCACCAGTCCTGAAGGTCCCACATTTACAGTGTCCATGATAGTACCTCCTATGGCAGGAGATAGCAGGCACCTGGAGATGTAGGGCGCTGAGCTGGCACTGTGGAAGATGTTCTCTCTTGGGTCTGATCTCACATGGCTGCTGCTGGCTTTAATTTACATGTAGACTCATTTTCTCCTGGGTACCACCTGGAGCCAGAGGTTGCCTCCTGCTTATTTTACTCAAGAGGGTAAGTAATCACTCCCTTTGGACACCATCAGCACTTGTCTGCAAGAGACAATATATCACAGCAGTTAAAAATGTGTCAGGTATTAATCTTTCATTTGCTGGATGGGGGAGGCCTGGGGGTCCTAGGGACATGTTAGCATGGGCAGAGTGGAAAGTCTTCAGCAGCAGCTATGAACCAAATGGTGTGGGAGCAAATCAGCCACTCGGTGACAGGGAATAGAATAAAACAGGAAACAAAACCCATAGTTTTAACCTGTGGGGTTGGGCTATGGGTGATTGTTTTCCATTAAAGTTGATATTGCTACCACATACATTAATAATAAATAAAGACACCACTTCTGAAGAAATAAAGGCACTGGGAATAAAAACAACTTTATGGGTTCTGGAGCCAGACTCCCTGAGTTCAAAATCTAGCTCCCACACTGACTGTGTGAGTTTGGCCCAGCAACTTACCCTCTCTGGGCCTCAGTTTTCTCATTTGTTAATGGATATAAAATGGTATCTAGTACATATGGTTGATTTGAATAAGTGACTTAGGACCTGAAAACTGCTTAGATAGTGTTTGGATACAGTGAATGTTCCAGAGTGGTTAGTGTTTAGAGGTGTGGTGTTGTTGTGTGCACACTGATGGTGGAATGGGTGGTTTGGGTTGGAATAATGACCAAGTGACCCTCTGGTTTGCCTTGTAAACTTGCCTCCTGCACTTTGCTGGCATGGGTCTGTGTCCTAGGCAGAGGGATCTGTGGGTGTCTTCCTGACATGTCCATACCACATCTGTGCCTTGCTTGTGCTCATGGCATACCTCTCCTTCCACACACTGGAGTGCTTTTATGAGTCCTGATTATCCAGCAAGTCCAACTTCATCTTCATTCCCTTCCAGAAGCCTTTCTCTGTCTGCTTCAGCTCACTGTGGCCTCTGCGTCTTCTGGTCCCCAAGGACCTACTCTTGGAACTGTCTACTTGGCACTTTGTATGTGGCTCCCAGAGTTGGATATGTATCCATGTGAGTGAGACTTGTTTTCCCAACTACTTGTCTGTGTACTCATGAGTATTGCAGTGTGAGTGATGCTAAGTACTCCAGGAATTCTGTCTAACTAGGACTGATTCACTCCCACGGCCTTGTGCTTGCTGCCTGGTGGTCAGTGGGGATTATGGACTAGGAATGCACTGGTCTATGTGGGACACTGACCACGAGCTTGATATTGGCTCTGCCTTTTTCTCTCACTAGCCCCCCAAAAGCAATCTATTTATGGTAGGATCAGAACGAGCAGAGTCCAGCAGGCTTGTCTGATCCTCACCTTCCTGAATCAAGGAAGAAGAAAGCTCCATGACTAGTCCATGTTATGAGGGAAATATGAACAGTTAATTCAGGCAGGGCTGACAGCCATCCTTGGCTGTACAGGGGTGAGGCACTGCAGAAGCATATGTGTAACCCAGTTTGGATTTAGTCCCTGGGCTTCCAAAGACAATGACAGCCTGATCTGAAGTGTGGGTTATTGAGAGGTGGCCAGTTCTGCTGTGTGCTCTCAGCCCATGCAAGCATGCAGCTTGCTTTCTATGCCATTACGTAATTAAGTTGGTACTACAGAAAAACTTTCGTATTAGTAAAAGGCCTCAATTAATTGCTTTCATTTTAGCTGTGTACTACATATCCAAGAGGAAATAAGAAAGAGGTAATGTGGGTTTTGAAGCCAAGAGGAGAGATGCCCTCATAAAAAGTGACAAATGCCATTCTCATCCAGTTGGGTCTACTCAATTACACAAGTACAGGGGGTGGCAGCCACCACTAGTCCCAGACTCTGGCTGTCTACCATGGCTCCTGGTGAGCTAGGGCAGCAGATGTGGGGATCCAGCTTCTTGCTGATGGGTGGCATGTGACTGATGGCCTCTGATGGTCTGACCCAGTTCTGTGACAAGGTGTAGCAATATTGGATTGCCTTATTTTTTTAATTTTACAGATAGAGAACATGCAATGGGGGAGAGGGGCAGAGGGATTGAGAGACAAAGATAAAGAGAGAGGGAGAATCTTAAGCAGGCTCCACACTCAGAGTGGAGCCCTACACAGGGCTTGATGCCACGACCCTGGGATCATGACCTGAACCAAAGTCAAGAATCAGATCCTCAACAAAGTAAGCCATCCAGGCACCCTAAATGGGTTGATTTATGGTACTTCTATTGGAAAAAAATTCTGAGTCATCACACACCTGCCTCCTGGGCCTTGTGGATGAGGCCTGCTATTTACTGCAGGTGGCTGCCAAGGCCAAGGACATGCATGGTGTCTTGTGATGTCACCACATGTATGAGATGATAAGGTGAGGAATGATCTAATGATATTTCATACTTGCCTGAATTAGTGCCTGTCTCACCATGTTTTATTATTTGGTTTTGTATCAACTTCTCCCACTAGATGTCTGTTCTATAAGGGCAGAGACCTTCCTTCATCTCTGTTTCCTGCCTGGAGCACAGAGCCCAGGGCCCCTTCCACCAGATGGGTTGGTCTGTAGATTATGAAGTGGACAATACCTATTGGAGCTGTGTGATGTAGTGGCACTGATAGTAGGTGCTTAACAGATTATTTTGAATGAATAATGGAATTCCACAGATGTTTACTGAGTGTCCATTGAATTTGGGGGAAAATCGAATGCACTGGGATTATGGTTAGACCAAAAAAGACAAAACCTCCCTCATGGAGTTTATTAATGAGGGCAGGTGGACTATACACAAGTAAAAAAAGGGAAAAATATCCTGGAAGATGATAAGGGTAAAGAAGAGCAATAAACAGGAAGATAGCAAATGCCAGAGCATTAGTAGGGAGGGGGAGGGAGTGGCAATGTTAGAGTGGTCAGGAAAATTTTCACTGAGAAGGTGATATTGAGGCGAAGACTTGAAAGAGAAGGAACTATGGTATGCATGTGTGAGAGAAGGGTGTTTCAGGCAGAAGCCCTGAGATGAACATAGACCTGGCATGCTTGAGGAATCCCAAGGAGGCTCATGTGGCTGGAACCAAGTGTTCAAAGGAGAGTAATAAATGTTGACATCAAAGAGGTAACTGGGGTGGGGGGGCAGCACCTGGTGGTTCAATCGGTTAAGGTCTCACTCTTGATTATGGCTCAGGTCATGATCTTGTGGTTGTCAGCACAGAGCTTGCTTGGGATTCCCTCTCTGTCTCAAAATAAATAACTAAACATTAAAAAAAAAGAGAGAGGTAACTGGGGACCTGAGTGTGCAGTCCTTGTCAGGGCATTAGCTTTTCTTTTTTTTTTTCTTTTTTTAAAAACTTTTCTCTTGTTTTAATTTTATTTTAGAGAGAGAGAGCATGGGAGAGGGAGAGGGGAGAGAGACAGAGGAAGAGAGAGAGAAAGAGAGAGAGAATCTTAAGCAAACTCCATGTTCAGTGTGGAGCCAGATATGGAGCTTGGTCCGACCACCCGAGGATAATGACTTGAGCTGAAATCAGGAGTAGGATGCTCAACCTATTGAGCCAACCGGGTGCCACAGTTTTTCTTTAATAGGAGGGCACTGGATAGTTTTGAGCTTCCTGAGCCATGTAATGGGAGGCAATAATGACCCCCAAAGTTGCCCACATTTTTTTTTTGTTTATTTATTTGAAAGAGAGAGAGAGAGAGAGAAAGAGAGAGAGAGAGAAAGCATGCATGGGGGGGGGGCAGAAAGAGAGAGAGAGGGAGGGAGAGAGAGAATCCTAAGCAGGCTCGTCAGCTCAGAGCCTGATGCAGGGCTTGAACTCACGAATTGTGAGATCATTACCTGAACCGAAATCAAGAGTCGGCTGCTTAACTGACTGAGCCACCCACATGTCCCAAAGATGTCCATATTCTAGTTCCTGGGCTCTGAGAATGTGTGCAGATGACCAAACTAAGGATCCTGAGATAGGGAGATAATCTCAGATTACCTGAATGTGCTAGTATAATCATAGGGATTCTTGTAAGCAAGTCAGAGAGAGAGGAAAGATGATGACCAAAGCAGGGTCAGAGAGTCACAGAGAGATTTGAAGATGCTATACTGCTGGCTTTGAAGATGGAGAATGGGGCCACACATCAAGAAATGAAGGTGACTCCAGAAGCTGGAAAAGGCAAGGAAACATATTCTCTGATAGTACCTCCGGAAGGGAACACAGCTCCACTGACCTCCTGAATGTTTATTATAAGGTAATAAATGTGTGTGGCTTTAAGCCACTAAATTTGGGATGATTTGGTATGGCAGCAGCAGGAAGCAAATACAGAGGTCAGGAATGGTGTTCCATAACTTGTGGGCAATCCTTTGAATGATTTATGTGTGTGATACCATTGGAAATAACAGAGCTAGAGGTTGGGAAGTCTGGCCTCCTCACCACTTAGAGGTGAATGATGGAGAGAGTGAGGTCACCAGGTGAACTGCAAATGATAAAAGACATCGAGTTCAGGTGAGCAAACCAGGGCCAGGAGTCTCCTGGGAGAGGACAGGTAAACAAAGTAGACCTGACTGGAATATCTGGTGGGAATCACCTCTCACCTCTGTGAAAGCAGAAGTATCTGTGGAATAGTGGATAATCCCACACCAGGAACAGCACCTTCATAAGGATTTTGCCCAGACCAATCATTTGAGGTCTTTGCACTTCCTGGACCAGCCCTGGTCACAATACAGAAGGCAATCCAAGAGCTGGGCAGGTATTAACTGCTGGAGGCAAGACACAGGATGGACAAACCTCTAATGGGGCATTCATTCTGTGCTGACTTTAGAGGATGGAGGGCTTTTCCCCTGGGGAAAGTGGAAGGAGGGAGGCAGTTCCTCAGGCTTTCTCTAGCCTTTGGGCATTACCATTCTTATCAGGGCTCAGAGGAGGGCCAACAGCTGGAAAGTAGTGGCCACTGCTCAAATTCAAAGACTGGACTGATCAACTTGAAGAACTGGTTCTCCTCATCACCTCCTCCACCCATGCACAAGACCTGGACTTCAACTCTATCTCCAATGACTTCTTTAATGCAGGTGGTATGTTCTTTCCCACCATCCAGCAGAGTTTCATCCTCCTAAAAGGGTTTTAAATCTTCCCTCCTTATAGAAACTTTCCAAAAATGGTAAAGTGAGCATCAATAGCTTCCCTGGCCCCATGGTCTGGGAATTCTGATGGGTATGTATTCATAGCTCTCCTCTTTCAGTACATTTTTCTAATGTGGTTTTAATATGAAATGTGCCACTATAAAGTTACTTTGGTTCATGGTGGGCTGACTCCCTATGCCCTACTAAATTTTTTTCAAATAAGTTAAATTTATAGGTGTCTTAAACAGAGAGTGTGGCATGAACATATTCTTAGAAAGCATACCCATCCATCCATCTATCTATCCATCCAGCCATCCAGCCATCCAGTCATCCAGCCAGCCAGCCAGCCAGCCAATACTTACTGAGTCCCTACATATGCCTAGATCTGTTCTCAGCACCAGGAATACATCCATGAACAATGCAAGTATAGCTCCTGTCAGAGGGGTTGCATCCCAGTGATTCTGACCTAGTGTTATGAATCAACATTTAATTAAATCTTTCGGATATAGATTACTTCAGAAATGGAAAATGTCAAGGCTGGAAGGGACCTTAAAGATCATCTAGTTGGGATGCCTGGATGGCTCAGTTGAGTGTTCCAACTCTTGATTTCCGCTCAGGTCATGATCCCAGGGTTGTGGGATCGAGCCCTGAATTGGGCTTCATGCTGAGTATGGAGCCTGATTAAAATTCTCTCTTTCTCTCTCTGCTCTACTTGCTCTCTCTTTTTAAAATATAAAAATAAATAAATAAATAAATAAATAGCATCTAGTAAAACCCTATCATTTTACAAATGAGGAATCTGAGGCCAGAAAGAGAATGTAGGTGGCCAGAGGTCCCTAAGCTGGTCAGTGGCCCAAACATACCTGAACCCAAGTCTCTGGCCAGTATTTCCCACTACATGGTGCAGTAAAACCCACCCTACGATTTTCCAGGCTTAGACTTGTTGTCTGTGAGTGGATGATTTATAAGGCCGACGTGGCACATTGTAGTCACAGTTGGAATAGGGAATACAGTGACATTTCAGGTGATTGAAATAAGAAGGAGCACTTTAAAAATGGAAAGGCTTCACGTCTGTGTGATGCATGGTAATGTCTCAGGGAGGGATGCTTCTAGGACATCCCTAGAAAGACTTGGCCCTGCAGATGCTCACCTGGATTGGATTTGGACCCCAAATTTAGGCTCCCAGGTTGGGTGAACAACCCCCTACTCCCTGCATTTCACCCTGCCAGGGGGGACTCATACTTCCTGGAATTGCACCTTGTCCCTTACAGCCTCCTTCTGGGTCCTCCGTGCTGTTCCCTCCTGGGGTCTCTTCCTCAGACACGACCTTTGCTCATGCTGGCCTGGACCACTGCATATAGATATATACATATCTATATATCTATATATCTATATATCTATATATCTACATAATCTATATCTATATCATCTATATCTATATCTATATGCCATCTTCTATTCATTTCTTCTTGATTTGTTTCCACAATGCTTCCTGACCTTTCTTCTTTTTCATGTCATGGTATACACAGGAAATAATATTTGAATGGTGCACTGGAGCAACCTGGAGGGCATTTGGTGGTGTCTATATGGCACATGGTGAAAATATCCATTACATTCTTTTTTTATGTTAAAGCTGATGAGAAATGATAAAATATACAATTCTAAGGAAGATATTTAATAATTTTTATAAGAGTTCTAGAAATTCATAACAAAATTTAAATGAAAACTTGAACTGGTTTCCATGAACATAACTTTTTTTATATATCAGTTTTGATGCTTAAAATAGCTACAAGGCAATTTATGTCTCAGACTTAGTGATAATTTGTTCAGATTCTTGATAGGCACCATTGACTGGAAACTTTGTTCACACAAGTAGGCAATAAAAGTTTTAAAACCATTTTTTTACAACCACTCAAAAATTTACAACATCTAAAATTATATTTAAAGGCTCAAACAGTTCTTCCTTTTCTTTCACTGACAAAAGTAATGTTGGAATTTATTATAATAATTTAAATGGATTTCTTATTGGCCTTTTTCATATCAAGTATTTCAAAATAATGAATGTGCATACACTTTTAGAGCAGCCAGTTTGGACACCACTGAAGGACATATCAGCCACAAATGTTATGTGGACATATACATATGGGCCCTTTGCCTACAGATGCACTGGCCAGAAACCATCACCACAATTGGCTACACCTTGGCTGCAGATGGTGTCCTTGGGTGACAGGAGCACAGATTCTCCTGTGGGCCCTTTTGTCAACCAGAAGCAGGGGCTGCTGGAGTAGATGTGCTTGTGACCTAGAACCTCTTCAGCCACACTCAGAGCATCACACTGAATGGCATGTGCCCCATGTCCTATGAGTTCTGGAACCACGCTTTTGAGAATATCCTCTGGGCTTCCTGGGACTGCAAGGGCCAACCTGGCACTCTGCCCTCATGGCTGGTGCTCACAGACTCATGGCACATAGATCTGCCTTGGTCCCCCTGGTTGGGAAGCTCTGTTCAGCATATTGCTTTCAGAGGCATTTCTACATCCTCTCCGCATTACTTAACCTTCTAGTGCTTTCTCCATCTGTCTCATTTTTTAAAAATTTTTTTTAATGTTTATTTATTTCTGAGACAGAGAGAGACAGAGCATGAGTGAGGGAGGGGCAGAGAGAGAGGGAGACACAGAGCCAGAAGCAGGCTCCAGGCTCTGAGCTGTCAGCACAGACCCCGAGGCAGGGCTCGAACTCACAAACCATGAGATCATGACCTGAGCTGAAGTCGGTCTCTCAACCAACTGAGCCACCCAGGCGCCCCTCCATCTGTCTCATTTTGAGCAGATGACATTTTCCTTTTCTACTGAGAAAGTTGAGATTACTCCATGGAAACTCCCATTTCCCTTCTTTTGTATTTCAAATTCTCCATTCCTCATTTCCCTTTCTTGCCTCCTATTTTAATTTGCAAATATTTGCATACTACCCACTTTATGCTGGACACACTGTTAGGTGATGGGGATGCATAGTGTGGATGAAGAAGAACAAGACACATCTCTTCCACTTGGAGACTGCTGGGTCTGGCAGGAGGTGAGCAAGGACTTGGCTGACCCTCCCCAGATAGACCCTCTCTCTCCTGCATCTTCCACATCTTTCTCCTCCTTGCTGAATGGCTTTTTAAAAATTTCTTCTTCTTCTTCTTCTTCTTCTTCTTCTTCTTCTTCTTCTTCTTCTT